>NC_059184.1:9666475-9966475 GCF_020631705.1 Daphnia magna
TATAGTTGGGAAATCTATACGTCAGCTGAAAGAAGAGGATGAAACCCGAATACGTCTACAGTCAACCCCGCCGTCTTACCCATACGAGTTGTTGATGGGTACGATACTCACGGTTATGGCAAATCTCACTTTGTGGTTTCTATTTTAAAGGGAAAAGCAACAACATGACCGAGAAAGAATCGAGGTGAGAAAGCGACTCGAGGTGTTGGAGACAACAGGCAGCGTTGAAGGTGCAGGTGACGGAGAGCAGGCTACACAATGGAGCACTCAACTGGCTAAATTGGAGGTTCGAATAATAGAACATGAGCAGCACTGTTTGGAGACGCTTCGAAGTCTGGAGCAGTTAACTAAATAGAAGCGGCAAATCCCTCTACTGATGTTATTCCATGTTCTAATGACTGTTTTATTTTTTCTTGATGCTTCGCATAGTGTTGACCTTGTAATGGGTAGATCAGATCAAATGACTTCCATAGTTTAGTCAAGAGAGGCTATAGCACTCTTACAGTAAAGAAAGCTTTGAACCGTAGGCCTTAGTGGGAAACCGTAGTATAGCGAATTGTAGAAATTTTAGCTAAAGGGAGAAGTCTCAAAATTTAGATTCGTTTTTCTGGTAAAAAAAAATAATAGCGGTCGGGACGACTCGCTATCTAGGGAGGGAGATGTCGCGGTTATTTGAGGCCCCATGGACAAGTTGTCACGTCCGGCGCTTCTGTATCGACCGCAACTCTACCCGAGATGTCCGGCAGTCTTGTCAGCAGATATTTCTCCCGGTAGCTGCTGTCTACGTTAGTGCATAAATACTTGTGTGTGTCCCTTGCTGTCCCCCCAGTCTAGTTGTAACTGTTTGTTAGTACTGTGTGTGTGAGCGCATCGACAGTGAATACAATCTTAATCGCAAGACAGCAGAGTGGCGCAGCGGAAGCGTGCTGGGCCCATAACCCAGAGGTCCGGAGATCGAAACTACGCTCTGCTAATAGCAAAACTAAAATGAATCATACATACATGTTGAAATTATCAATAATTAATAAACAAAATTATCCTTTAAACAAATTGTTGCAAATGATCTTTAAAGAAAAATAAATGCAATAACGACTGTTGTTTAGTCATCGATGGTTTAGTGGTTAGTCTACTTTTTTAAGGGTGTTTCCGATAGGGAATTCACTTGTATGTAAGGGGTTCATTAAAACATACGCAAAAAATGCGATATAAACTAAAAGATGTTTAAAAAGAAAATAGATAAAATCAAACACAGATCGACTATTCTACTAGGAAAGGGGTATCTACGAGGAGTAGAGGGTTTTCCTCGTCTTCGGGGTTTGGTACACCGTAATGGAAGCAGGCACACAACATTTCCATTGATCCCCGGATTGATGCCAATCTGGCCTTAACCCAGAGGTCCGTAGATCGAAAGTACGCTCTGCTAATAGCAATACTAAAATTAAATGTACAGTTCACAGAAACGATGATTAATAAACATAATTATCCAATAAACAGGTTGTTGCAAATGATCTTTAAAAATATATAAATCGATTAACTATCACAAGGCATCGATGGTTCAGTGGAAGAATGCTCGCCTGCCACGCGGGCGGCCCGGGTTCGATTCCCGGTCGATGCACAAGTTAATGTTATGTTTAATTTAATAACAGTGCTACGAAAGCCGTAAGCGGAATGTAATACAGACTACATATTATAACAGCAGAGTGGCGCAGCGGAAGAATGGTGGGTCCATAACCCAGAGGTCCGTAGATCGAAACTACGATCTGCTAATAGCAAAACTAAAATGAATCATACATACATGTCGAAATTAACAATAATTAATAAACAAAATTATCCTTTAAACAAATTGTTGCAAATGATCTTTAAAGAAAAATAAATGCAATAACGACTGTTGTTTAGTCATCGATGGTTTAGTGGTTAGTTTACTTTTTTAAGGGTGTTTCCGATAGGGAATTCACTTGTATGTAAGGGGTTCATTAAAACATACGCAAAAAAATGCGATATAAACTAAAAGATGTTTAAAAAGAAAATAGATAAAATCAAATACAGATCGACTATTCTACTAGGAAAGGGGTATCTACGAGGAGTAGAGGGGTTTCCTCGTCTTCGGGGTTTGGCACACCGTAATGGAAGTAGGCACACACCATTTCCATTGATCCCCGGTGTGGCGCACCAGCGCCAGAGGGACGGAGTTTTGGTGGGCGCCGGCAACGCTGCGGAGGAAAGGGGGAAGAAGGAGACACCAAAGGGGAGACAAGTTTTTGATTCTTTTTCTTCTATGCCTGAACTGTTAAACGAGAGTGAACAAGAATAAAAGGAGCCGTTCTCGTGATTAATATATCTGTAGTCATTTCCACGGACCTGATCCGTAACATGGTGCCGAAACCCGATTGCGAATAATTCAGGAGAGCCTAGTCAAGTCGGTTGTCAACGTGTAACGGCCATTTTTTCCCAGTGTGACAGGTATGTTTTTTTTTTTTTTAAACATCTCGAACAATTCGAACAAGTCGAACTTATCGAACCCAAACTCGGACACGAACACAAAACTCGAACACAAGAATCGAACAAATCGAACTACATGCATTTTGAACTCACCCAAACTCAATTTTTTCGTGCAATTTCGCTGCCATCTGATCGTGATTGCCATTTTGATGGGGTTTCACTCCAGACGCTTCGGGTTTTGAGTGGTGTGATTGGTTGTTCAGTTGTTCTGTGCATAAAACTGCATCAAAAGTGAGACATTAATAACCAATCTTTCGCATTTACAGATTTAACCCTGTGACAATACGAGTGTCAGCTACCAGACTAAGATATCGAATTTGTATAACTGATAATTACTGCATCAAAAAACTCCAGTATTTATTTTTGACTTACGATAATCTAGCCCATCAACTAATTACCATTTATTTGTAATAGACTTTGTGACTACTTATTACCATTCAAGATTCAAACTCGTTCAGTGGCTTTAACTGAAAAACGAACAATCTAATATCGAACACCATCATAAAATTCTCCCCGCAAAAGCTTCCGTTTCTTGGATTGTCTATTGCACTTTGTATTCGAACAAGCAACTTGAGAATCAAAGACGTTGATCTCCTTAAGAACAATGGAAAACGACTATATGAACGAAGACAACCCGCGTAATCTCTTTGTACTTCGAACACCAGCGAAACGTACTCACACCACGCTGCTGAACCGAGCAAGGAAGATGTTGAGCAGAAATGCCTCCCAGCAAGAGTTTGCAGCATTTAGAACTAGACTGAACCAGGCCCACGCTCGGCTAGTTAGCATTCATCAACGATACGTCCAGCTCACCGATCTCAGCGACACTGAACAACATACCGCCGAACTTTACCTCCAAGCTATCAACAATCAACAGCTAACCTGCTTACGGACGATCGCCGTCGCCATGGCTAATAGGTCCGAACGTCGTCGATCATGGAATGTATCGAACCACGACAATGCTTCGGGAAATCGAACCGAACCAATTCCACCAAATGTGACAGAAGACGTACAAAATGCGCCGTTAAACAACACCGCTCCGAATCAGATAAACTACCAGTAAAAATCAGCAGCACGATCCTACGTTGTTGCCAACGCACCTCGTTGAGAATCAAGATAACCAAAATATAGACACGAATTCTAGCAATGGCCAAACCAATGATCGAGGCAGTCCAACATCAAACAAACCTGAATCCGACCCAGCTGCAGCAAAGAAGCTAAAATTTGATTTGGAGTTTAAACTTCGTCAGAAGCAGTTGCAGAAAGAACGTGAAATGAAGGACTTGGAACTTAAATACGCACGTGAGCAAGAAGATATGCTACTCGAAATCCAGCATATTCAGCAGAAATCACAGCTGAGCGATAGTCCTGTGTCCGACCAAGGTCCGCAGTTCGCTTCGACTCCCGTCCACCAGGTGTACACAACGCTGCCTCCGCCTCAAGGACCGGTGGTTTACACTGGACAGCCTCAACTCGCATCGTCCCGCAATTGGCCGAAACTTGTTGTTGCTAAGTTTGACGGCGACCCTCGTGGTTGCACCAAATTTGCTCACGGAATTAAAGCAACTCTTCGAGACACTAATATGCCAGAGTCTTTGAAATTGTTGGCCCTACAAGATAACCTGAAAGACGAAATTCAGAAGCGTGTCGCTCACATCTTCACCAGTACTCACTCATTTCAATCAGCATGGGCTGTCCTCGAGAGTAAATATGGTAGCCCTGGTCTCATCATTCAAGCGCACAACCAGCACCTTCAGCAGTTGCCGCCTTTCAAGCACAGCGACTTCAATGGGCTTTTCAACATGGCCGTTGCAGTTCGTGATGCCGTATCAAGCGTCAACCAGGATGACATCGTTATGTTTACATCAGTCGTCACGTCGCTGTGTGCCAAGTTGCCCATCCATTTACAGTCGGATTGGGGCAAACTGGCGTATGGGTTGAATAGATTGCCAACTCATCAAGATTTCGACCAATGGATCGACACGGTCGTCGGTGCAGAGGAATTACGCGGAATAAAGCTGTCAGCATCAAACACCAACAACAGCGGTATTAAGCCTCCGGCGTATCAATACAACGCCAATCGCCAATCAAACAACCAGTCGCCAGGCAGCAGCAATGATGGTGGTCGCAATCCAACAATTCTAAACCAATCCCTCCTAACAACTACCGACATCGAATGTCCAGCTTGCAAAGAAAAAGCAAAGCATAGACTAGAACTTTGTAATGTATTCATCCGAATGCTCGTCAACGCTCGTGCGACCCTATGCGCAACGAACAACCACTGCTTCAAATGGCTTATCCGAGGACACTTTAGCAGCAAATGTCGGAGACAGAATGCCTTTTGCACCGAATGCAACGGACCCCATCATACCCTGCTCCACGGGGCCGAGCGACAATTTCCGCCTTCTCAAGCCAACCAAGGTAACCAGTCCATCATTCTTATGGTGCGTGCACCACAACCAAGTATTCTCCATGTCCTCCTAGCGATAGTTCCAGTCGTGATAGAAGCCAATGGTTTGTCTTGCTTAACCTCTGCAGTTCTCGACCCAGGTAGTGAGGCCACCCTTATCACGCGCTCGTTAGCTAATCTGCTTCACCTTCAAGGGATTTCCATGTCAGTTCAATTCGGTTCCTTCAGTAGCTCGGTGCTGATCGAATCCGAAAAGGTGTGTTTTAAATTGAAATCGATCAACGGCACGCACACGACAGAAACTGCGAACGCTTTAGTAGTCCCGAAAATTAATTTGTCCTGTCAAAAAATTAATTGGCCCGAAATTAAGCATCGCTGGTCCCACTTGGCCAGTTTAGAGATACCCCCAATCAATTCTGATCAGGTCGAATTATTAATCGGAATGGATTTATCAACAACCCATCAAACGAACCAAAAAATTGGGCCCATCGAGGGCGAAGATGGGCCAGCAGCGCATCACACGCGTTTCGGCTGGGCGGTGGCCGGAAATATCCCTCAAAACCTCGTTGTGGGACCCAGCAACAAGAACAATGTCAACCTTCAGTCCACGTGCCTTTTACCATCGCTTTCTAGTGTGGTTGATCAATTCCGCTCTCTTGAAACGTTCGGCATAGTGCCCAAACCTAATTCAACCAAAGCTCAAGACGACGAAGACCTTAAGATGGTAGGCATGCTTCACCGTTCGATAACCTTTGTCAATTGCGGCTTTCGGATTGCGCTACCCCTTCGTCTTAATTTCACGACGATTCCGAATAATCGGAATCAGGCCTTATCTCGTTTTTACAGTATCGAACACCGCCTCATCCAACCTGATATGCGCGACATTGCAATTAAGTACTGGTGCGCCATAGAGAAGTTGATCGCGTCGGGAACAGCCGTTCACGTGAATAATTCAGACATCAACGAACCTGCCGGCAAGGTTTGGTACTTACCGCATTTCTTCGTCGTGAATCACAACAAGCCGGACAAGATTAGAGTGGTATTCGACGCCGCTGCCCGCTTCAACGGCTTATGTTACAACGAACTTCTATTGCGGGGCCCACATTCTATTCCAAGCCTAGTAGGTGTCCTCCTTCGTGCAAGACAGTATCGTTTCGCGCTCTCCGCAGACATTGAAGCATTCTACCACCGTATAGGAGTTGAGAAGCAGGATCAATCTTTGCAGCGCTTCGTCTTTCGACCCTTTGGAAGCAGCGAACCCGTACGAACTTTTCAATTCACGACGCTGATTTTTGGCGCTGTTTATTCGTCCTCTGCCGCGGTCCAAACCCTTCAATACGCCGCCAAAAGCAATAATGCCTTTCCACAAGTGGCCGCTAAAATGCGGGATAACTTCTACTCTGATAATTTGGTTGACTCCTTCGAAACAGAAAACGAAACAGTCGATTTTGCGAAAGCAGTTACTAAGACCCTCGAAGCAGGCGGATTTTGACTAACAGCATTTGCCTCATCATCCCACCAAGTTCTAGAGACGATTCCCCAGCAAGACAGGTCGCCCCAAGTACTGGACATTAATCTGAGTACACTTCCTGTCGAATACCAGCTTGGCATGAAATGGGAATTGGCTACTGACACCTATGGCATCCGAGTCCGTTCAATGCCGAATGTCAAAACCAAGAGAGAACTTTTATCGGCAATTTCTCTAATTTTCGACCCTTTAGGTATTTGTCTCCCAGTTATTACAGCCGCAAAATTGTTATTTCAAGAAACGCAAGTGTTCGACCACCCTTCGTCGCGGTGCTGGGATAAACCTTTGCCCGTTCATATATTGGCAAAGTGGAAGACTTGGTCCACTAGTTTGGAGAATACATCCTTTCCCTGTGTAAACCGTTGTTTTCGCCCCGTCGATTTTCCGTTGGAAGCGTCAATCTTTCGTCTTGTCATATTTGCGGACGCGTCATCGGTTGCGTTTGGAACGGTGGCATATTTGTGGGCTGAATGCAATGGATCAGCTAGTCTCAGTTTCGTGATGGCTAAGGGCCGGATCGCATCTCTTAAACCAATTACTGTGCCGCGTCTCGAGTTGGAAGCGGCGGTGCTAGCGGTCCGCTTGTCACTTCTGATAAGACAGGAGCTCCGAATTCCTATCTACGCTGTCGACTATTACACCGATTCACAGATTGTACTGCATCAGCTGCGTTCCCACAATCCCAATCGTCCGTCGTTCGTGTGTAAAAGGCGTGACGAAATCCTTTCCCATTCTGAATTAGATCACTGGTACTTCGTCCGTAGTGAAGACAACCCGGCCGACGATTGCACTCGCGCTCCTCCACCAAAAGATTTTGGACCAAACTGTAGGTGGATCACCGGTCCGTCTTTTCTATTGGATCCTAAATACGTACCAGCACCATTCATATCCCATACTACGACGCCAGGACACGATCAAATTGAACCAATCATCAACATTGGAGAGTTACACCTGGCAACAGTTTATTCCCATCCGTTGGCGCCCACTATCTCTAACCTCATCTCTCGTGCAACGCAACTGAACGAGTTGAAGCGTGATGTCGCCCAGTCGATCCGGTCCGGCTCACCAGCGAACCCAAATATGACTGCCGACCACCTGGAGCAGGCCTTCCGCATAATTGTGATGGTTTCCCAAGAAGAATCGTTTCTGCGAGAGCGCAAGGTGCTCCTTAAAGGAGCAGTGATTCCCCGCGACTCGACTTTACGACGTGTCGGGCCATACATTTGCGAGAATAACGGTTTACTCAAGGTTGACGGACGATTGGAACATGCTGAGCTTCCGGCACGAACTCGACACCCAATCATCATTGCCACTGATCACCCGCTGACCAAGCTGATCATTAATGATCGTCATCTAAAAATTCATCACGCGGGTGTCGAGCACACCCTTAGTGTCATTCGTGAACAATTCTATCTCCCCCAAGGACGCAGAGCGATCCGGCGCACCCTGGCAAGGTGCGAGCCTTGCAAAATTCAACGTTCGTTGCCGAAACCGCCCCGTATGGCGAACCTCCCAAAAGAGCGTCTCGAGGCGTTTATTCGTGTTTTTACTAATGTTGGCTTAGACTGCTTTGGCCCGTTTAGTGTTGTGATCGGTAGGCGATCGAACAAGAGCTACGGCCTCCTTATCATGTGTCTTTCCTCCCGCGCCGTTCACCTAGAAGTTCTCGACACTATGGATGCCGACTCGTTTATTATGGCCCTCCGCCGTTTCGTTTCCATCCGCGGTTGCCCGAAGGTGATTTACTCCGATAATGGGACTAATCTGATGGCAGGAGAGAAGGAGCTCGCGCAAGGAATTGCGAACCTAAATTCTGCACGAGTCACGGAAGAGTTCATTGACCGAGGCATCGACTGGCGCAAGTCACCACCTTCTGGATCCCACTTTGGTGGTGTGTGGGAACGACTTATTGGGTCAAGCAAGGCCGCAATGCGCGCTATTCTCCACTCTAGATCTGTCACTGACGAGGTGCTTCGTACGGTATTTGCGGAAGTTGCATCAATGTTAAACAGTCGGCCTCTCACTCATGTACACACCGACCCAGCAGAGCCTGAGCCTTTAACGCCAAACCACTTTATACTCGGTGGCGCCCACCCACACCGTGTACGCAACTGTGAAGAGGCGTTCGACGGTCTGACAAGAAGAAGATGGAAACAATCTCAGTTCATCCTCAATCAATTTTGGAGTCGCTGGATGCAGGAATATGTCCCGAGTCTAATTGGGAGAGAAAAATGGGATCAGTCTGCCCGTCCTCTTCGAATTGGCGACCAAGTTCTTATTATGGACGAGAATGCTAAGCGCGGGGAATGGCTTACAGGGACGGTCACTAGCGTTCATCCCAGTAGTGATGGAGTAGTTCGAAGAGTTACTGTCAAAACCCCTCGCTCTATACTAACCCGCCCTGTTGTTAAACTCTGTTTTATTGCAGCTTGGCTTCAGAATTAAATCACATCTTCGCCGGTCGCCGGACTGTGGCGCACCAGCGCCAGAGGGACGGAGTTTTGGTGGGCGCCGGCAACGCTGCGGAGGAAAGGGAAGGGGGAAGAAGGAGACACCAAAGGAGAGACAAGTTTTTGATTCTTTTTCTTCTATGGCTGAACTGTAAAACGAGAGTGAACAAGAATAAAAGGAGCCGTTCTCGTGATTAATATATCTGTAGTCATTTCCACGGACCTGATCCGTAACACCGGGATTGCTGCCAATCTGGCCTTAACCCAGAGGTCCGTAGATCGAAACTACGCTCTGCTAATAGCAAAACTAAAATGAATCATACATGCATGTTGAAATAAACGATAATTAATAAACAAAATTATCCTTTAAACAAATTGTTGCAAATGATCTTTAAAGAAAAATAAATGCAATAACGACTGTTGTTTAGTCATCGATGGTTTAGTGGTTAGTTTACTTTTTTAAGGGTGTCTCCGATAGGGAATTCACTTGTATGTAAGGGGTTCATTAAAACATACGTAAAAAAATGCGATATAAACTCAAAGATGTATAAAAAGAAAATAGATAAAATCAAATACAGATCGACTATTCTACTAGGAAAGGGGTATCTACGAGAAGTAGAGGGTTTTCCTCGTCTTCGGGGTTTGGTACACCGTAATGGAAGTAGGCACACACCATTTCTCTCCGGTTCCCGTTTTCGTGTTTTGTACCTCGTGTCGTGTTTGATACATCACAGCTTGGCCCTTTTGGCCACTGAGTTAACCATATTTTCGTCACGCTTATTTCGGTGGTTAACATTTTGGTGCATCGACTGGGAAACTTCATCGTTCGTGTTTATCTTCGCCATCACCTGACCGTTCGCGTGGCCATTCATCCCTGGGTATCCCGGCTCATCATTTGAACACTTCAATCAGGACGTAAGCATTGTTAGCTGGCATAGTTTTGTCCGACCTATGGTGGTTGGTCAATTCTTGTCAGTGTTTGCTTATCTTGTCCTATTTACCATCGTTGATACCTTTTCAGGGCCGTCGATTGGTAATTTTCGGTGTCCAACACACATTTGCAATCGTCGATACCTTTACAGGGCCAACGATTGTTTATTTTGTTTTCGTCTGTGCACATTTCAATCGTCGATACCTTTTCAGGGCCGTCGATTGATCCTTTCGTTTTCGTCTGTGCATATTTCAATCGTCGATACCTTTACAAGGCCGTCGATTGATCTTTTCGTTTTTCGTCTATACACATTTACAATCGTCGATACCTTTACAGGGCCGTCGATTATTAATTCCGTTTTCGTCCGTCACATTTTCAATCGTCAATACCTTTACAGGGCCGTCGATTGTTAATTTCGTTTTCGTCCGTCACATTTACAATCGTTGATACCTTTACAGGGCCGTCGATTGTTCATTTCGTTTTCGCTTGTGCAAATCACAATCATCGATACCTTTACAGGGCCGTCGATTGTTAATTCCGTTTTCACCCGTCTTTAATACAATCGTCGATACCTTTATAGGGCCGTCGATTGTTCATTTCGTTTTCGCTTGTGCACATTTACAATCGTCGATACCTTTACAGGGCCGTCGATTGTTCATTTCGTTTTCGCTTGTGCAAATCACAATCATCGATACCTTTACAGGGCCGTTGATTGTTCTTTCCGTTTTTCGTCCGTCTCTCTAATTTTCAATCGTAAAGACCTTTACAGGGCCGTCAATTGTTAATTACCTTTTCGTCCGTCTCGTATCGTCGATACCTTTACAGGGCCGTCGATTGTTACTAATTGACTCTCTATTTGTTTACAATCAGTAAAACAGCTTCATCATTCCGCGAAAGAAGAACACTCCAGCGGCTAAGCTGAGGAGAAAGCTGATCCGTAAAGGTTTTCGGCAGGAACAATACCGTTTCCAGCATATCAAGGATTTGGAACCTGCATATCGAGAGACTGCAAGCGAGACAAGACTCATCGCTCAACGGAGACCAACAGAAGACATGCAAGCTGTTATTCTTGCAAGCTGTTGTTCCAGAGCAGCTCAACACCAAGTGGGCGCAAGGCACCCGATGGCCGCGCAGATAAAATTCCAATCCCCACCCACCTTCGGGGGAAAGGACGGGGAAGACGTCGTGCAGTGGATGCATCGATACGAAAGAATCGGGAGATATAATCGATTGGGAGATCGATTATATCGAACTTCGCGATCACGTGGAGCTGTCGCTGTCCGGGGCAGCGCAGAAGTGGTACTCATACAAAGAGGCCGCGGGAAAACTAGCAGACGAATGGGAGGATGGTGCAGAACCGCCAATTGTACCAGGAGTTAAAACACAGCTGTTGGAGCAATTAAAGCCAGTCAATCAGAATCGATTCAATGAAGCGAAACTGAGAGAACGCAAACAAGATCGAGGATCCAGGATCGAATATTTTTACGACATCTTGGATTTATGCCGCATAGTAGACCCGAATATGACCGAAGCTACGAAATTGGCGCACCTATGGAGAGGACTCAAGCCAAGTTTACTAGAGAAACTCTGGAGTTTGAAATCCAACTCGTGTGACGAATTCCATCAAGAAATTAAGCGATATCAGGAAATGACTTCCCGAGCAAGACACGAGGAATGGTCGATGGGCGTGGTTGGAAAACCAACACCAACGACGGAAAAAGAGAGAATGGATCGTATAGAAAAATTGCTAGAGGGAATAATGGGAGCCGTTGCATCAAGGAACGCATCAGGGGCAGCCGCACAGCAAGGAGAAAGAGCGGAGAGTCAACAGTATCGGTCGGATAACCGATCGATACTGAAATGGACTTCGGATCGGAAACCTATCTGCAGCAGATGTAAGACGGAGGGACACACCGGGAGAGAGTGTCCAACAAGAGCAAACGGTCAGGGAGTCCTGAGGGGTCGGACGCCGGACGGAAAGGTCGTGTGCTACGGGTGTGAAGGGATAGGACACATACGTCGCGACTGCCCGAGCTCCAAGCGAGAAGGAGAGGCACCACAACAACAACAGCATTAGCAGGTGCGATTCGCAGGAGAGTTTAAGCAAGTAATTGGCCTAGTAGGGACAGAGCATGTAGACCCGGAGGTGCTAGCATGGCCAATTCTGAAAATCGACATCCAGAGGATGGTAGTACTAGATGTGTACTGGTGGAAGAGATGATGGAGCAAGCACCGAAACTAGTAGTCCAGAAAGGATGCTGGGTCTCACCCCGATCGATGAAGGTGCTCGCAACTCAACCACTAGATTTGAAAGGGTTTGGCGAATGTGCACTGGTGGAACCATCCCAAGCATTGCAGAGGACGAAAAGGGTGTCGACGGGAAAGGTCCTGGTTAGCGGCATGGGAACAATCGGACAGATGGCGATAACCAACTTATCGGACCACCAACAATGGATCGAAGAGGGAACGGTGTTAGGAATAATCGAGCCAGTGACCGAAATCAAGGAGGGAGACACGCCAGTAGCCGTCGCGACAGCAGGGGCAGAGAAGAAAGCGCTTCGGGAGCACGAATTTGAAAGCAGGATTGGAGAAGGATTAATGCAGACAGACAGAGAAAGATCCGAGAAGTGATAGTGGAATATGGCGACTGTTTTTCGTGACCCGGAGACCAACTAGGACTGTGTACTGCAGCAGAGCATACAATAGACAACGGGGAAGCAAAACCAATTAGACAATCACCCCATGCTCGGGCATGGAAGGAGAGAATCATTATAGAAGCTCAGTGCAAGGAAATGGAAAAAGCAGGAGTTATTGAACCCTCGAACAGTCCATGGGGAGTGGCTGTGGTCCTGGTCAGAAAGAAGGTCGGGACGTGGAGATTTTGTGTTGATTACCGGCGCCTAAATGCAGTGACGATAAGTGATGTATATCCGCTGCCGAGGATAGAGGAGACTCTGGCACGATTGGAGGGTGCAGCGTTCTTTTCAATCATGGATTTGCAGTCAGGATACTGGCAAGTGCCCATTAAGGAAAGTGACCGTCCAAAAACGGCGTTCGTCACAGCGAATGGGCTATACCAATTTAAGGTGATGGCAATGGGGCTGTGTTCGGCACCCGTATCTTTTCAAAGAATGATGGACGTGGTATTAAGTTGTCTCAGATGGACAACGTGTCTAGTTTTTCTGGGCGATATTGTAGTGTACTATCGGTCGTTGGACGAACACGTGCAAGGGCTGCGCGGGGTACTGGGACGTCTGAGAGGGGCAAAGCTAAAAGTGAAGATGGAAAAATGTCCGTTCGCCCAGCCACAACTACGGGCGTTGGGACATATCGTGGATAAAAATGGGGTTTCACCGGATCCGAAGCAAGTGCAGGCAGTTCGGGACTCGAAAGTAAAGAACATAAGGGCGTTTCTAGGCATGTGTTTGTACTATAGAAGATTCATCGACGGATTCGCGAAAATCGCCAGACCACTACACGATCTGGTGGGCGGAAAAAAAACATTTAACTGAGGAACGGAGGCCATTGAAAGTTTCGTGTCTCTAAAGAACGCGCTAATCGGAGCTGCGCAGTTGGCGTACCCAGATAACACAAAGCCATTCGAAATCAAACCCGACGCTTGTGATTACGGATTCGGGGCGGCCTTAGTACAGAAGGGGAGACAGGGGAGAGGCCAGTTGCCTTTGCCAGCAGGCTATTATCCCGAACAGAGCGGAATTATTCCATTACGGAGAAGGAGTGCTTAGCCCTGGTTTGGGCGGTTAAAAAATTCCACAGCTACATCTGGGGAACAAAGGTGAAAGTGGTGACGGACCACCACGCCCTTTGTTGGTTTACAACGAAGAAGGATTTGGCGGGCAGATTGGCACGGTGGGCATTGTCCATACAGAACTATCAGCCCGAAATTGTTTATAAAAGTGGGCGGCTCCATGAGGACGCTGATGCACTATCTCGGTATCCGATTGATGGAATAGAAGACAATGACGACGAAGAGGAACTGCTACCAGTATACACGACAGCACGGGAGGAGGAGCGTCATTGGACGAGGGAGATGCAAGGGCAGTCCCGGGATGGGTGGAGGTACGCCGGCAACTGGAAAGGAGTACAGCCGTGGCCTATAAAAATTTCGTGCTGATTAATGAACTACTGCATCGCCGAACCTTGGGTAAATAAATAATAATAAAAGGAATGAGGTTGCGTCTATGCGTACCCCCGGATCAACGGTTGGAGTTTTAGACGCGTACCATGGCGATCGTTGGGCTGCGCACTTAGGAGTAAAGAGGACGCTGGGGCGGATCTAGGAAAGATACTACTGGCCACGCTTACGACAGCAGGTACTAAACTACGTGCGGGCATGTCCACATTGTCAGGCAAGGAAAAACCAGCCAGTAGAACCTCAGGGACACATGGAAATCATTCGCGTGGAGAGACCTTTCGAAAAAGTTGGGATGGACATATTGGGGCCTTTTCCCGTGTCGGCGGGGGGCAAGAAGAATATCATCGTTCCGGTGGATTATCTCACTAAGTGGGCAGAGACGAGGGCCGTCCCAACTGCGACGGCCCGGGACGCGGCTGAGTTCTTTGTCGAGGAGATTGTCTTATGGCATGGGGCACCGGAGTGTGTGGTTACGGACTGTGGAAAGTGTTTCGTCGCAGAGTTCACGAAGGAAGTTATGCGTATAATGGAGGTGGACCATAGAACGACCACTCTTTATCATCCCCAGGCAAACGGCCTGGTAGAGAGACTAAACCACACTCTGGGGGATATGCTATCGATGTATATAAACAGCACACACACTAACTGGGACGACATTTTGCCCTATATTACATTCGCGTACAACTCTATGTTCAGGAATCGACCGGAACGACACCTTTTTACCTTCTCTACGGCAGAGAAGCGCGGTTGCCGGCGGATATGGTGATGGGAGTACGCGCGACGCTTCTGTCAGAGGATCCTGATGCACTGGCCCGGAATTTCGAAGACGCGAGAAAGATGGTGAAAGAACGACTAGTACAGGTACAAGAAAAACAGAAGCAGTACTATGGCGCGACTCAAAGAGCTACACCAGAATTCAGCCCAGGGGAAGAAGTACTGGTGTACAAGCCGTTCCGGAAGGTGGGGAGAGCCGAAAAGTTACTTCACCGGTGGCTGGGACCATTCGTGGTGGTACACCGGGCGTCGGCATTAAATTACGAAGTAAAGAGACCAAATGGTCGACAGACAGAACTGATGCACGTGGTAAAAATGAAAAAGTTCATCAGAGGGGCCGAATGGACAGTGGTAGACAGAGAAAGTACGGGAGCAGAAGCAAGAAGAATGAAGCCGCAACGCAGCAACCTAATTGACGGGGGAAAGGACATCCGTGACCGAGAGACCGAAACTAGAGAGACCATACCCCTGAACGAGGAGGTGCAAGAAGCTCGAAATGAAAGGATTAACGATCAGGTGCGTCGATCGACACCAGCCCGGATGCCACCGGTATGATACGGACAAATGCCGCAGGCGGTAGTGGGGATTCTTCTCCTTCTGCTAGGACTACTGGGACCGCTGATGGGGGTACAACCCAGCCAAGGACATTCCCAAGAGGCTTTTGTGAGGGATGGAGTAATATTCCAATTGCAAGGGGAGGTCTTCTTTAGTGACTCGGAATGGGTAGTAGTGACCGATGTCTCGTTCGGACCCATAGAAAACGCCCTGAACAAACTGCACCTGTGGTTCACCGACTCGGCCAAGAAGAAAGAATCGCAGGCGGAGAAAACAAAATGGAGTGCACGGTTATGGGCGCAGATGGTGGAAAGGGCGACGGACGGGTTGGAGCTATTCCCACATAATACAAGGCAGTCCGTCGGATGTCCGACAGATGTCGGGGTCGGATGTTGAGCACATCTTTTTTATATCCTCCGGACAGCCCGATATCCGATTTGGATGTCCTATGGATGTTTTTTTTTTTTTTGTTTTTAACGCCCTCAACAGCGCCGTCGGACATTCTAAGGATATCCGAACGGGCTTTCATTTGGCTATAAATATGACATGTATTGGAAAATCATTACGCTATATCAGGATTCGAACTCGGGTTTCCCGCATCACAGTCGAATATTATTCCACTGTGCCAATCTATAGTTATGTAATATAACATTTTCGAACAATACAATCGAATTGTCGTAAATCACTTGAGGTTTTTCGATAACAAATCACATACAGGATTTTTAAGAAGTCAAGATGATGTCTAACTTAGGTAAAACCAGAAGTGAATAAATTGAAATTAAACAATTTATGCTAAATATTTTTTGAATTTTAAACTTCAGCATGATTTCTTAAGTTTAAAGTAGTTTTTTATTATTTGAAATTAAAATCCTATCATAAGTATACTTGCTTTGAATATTATTAGATGCCGAATAATATTTATTTTCTGTAAGTTAATTTCCAATGGCTGAGTTCCCGTAAGCTAAACGGAAAGCCTGTGCAAACAAACTCACGACTTACATATATTTTATTCATTTTTAGCAATAAATTAAAAAATAAACCATCCGGGAAATAGATGATTACTCCTTTATTTTTTAAATTTTTCGTAATAAATGCTGGACTTAAAATAAAAATACATTCAAGGGAAAAATTTGAACGCGGTTAAGTTTTCGCGTTTTTGGAAACAAAGAAAATTATGAAACTTAGTGATCGGCCCGAATGAGTTCTAATCGAGTTAACCGCCCCGCACCGATAAAGTGCATTCGGGGTTGAATTGAGGTGCCACTTTTTCAACCGGGGTGGTGCGGGGAAAAATTTGAGGATAACCCGTTGCCCCAAGGCAATTTTTAAAAAAATGCTGTTCTTTCGGTTTCAGAGTAAAAATCGGGGCAAGCGGGTAGAACGAGCTATTATCGGGGTTGTTATCGGATAGATCGGATGAAACAGTCAATCGATAATGATTTTTGCATTGGTGAATCGATTGATTGCAATCCAATTGATTGCAAACCCCAATTGAATTCGGGAAGAAGAATTTTCCACTCTGAGCCACGCCTCGATGGACCGAAATGAGAAACCCGATTTGCAAAAAAGCGCCCCGATTGGCACGAGGCCGATCCTTAAATGAAACAGTTGAGAATCTTCTTGGCTGTTGGAAGGAGGTCCGTAGAATATAATTTTCGCACATCCATTGCACTTCCAAGGTGACTAGCCGACGGATATCCCTGGAACTACCCATTGAGTACATAGATATCTAACGGATGTTCGGACATGATTCGGACATCCGACGGCAGAAATGTGCTATATGGGTTGGTACTTGTACGTGAACGGTACGACACAATGCGGAAGGCGGTGGCAGGAGGGCCCAGGAGGGCCAAGAGAGGTATTATCGACGTCGGTGGTACCGCACTGCACTGGCTGTTTGGGGTGGCGACAAGTCAAGATCTAGAAGGACTTAATGGACAGCTGCAGGCCTTGGGAGGGGAAACGTTGGGGATAGTGAGTGCGGTGGCTCATCAAGCAACTTTAGTGAATGAGACATTACGAGAACTCGGGGAACATGTACTGGCCATGCAGCAGCTGGACAGAGTGCACCAATCACTGGAGAAGGAAGAAGAGAAAGTCGAGTGATTATGACAGCGAGGATGGACGAAGCCTTTCGAGCTGCTCAGAGAGTTCTAGACTGGGCCAGCATGACATTGGAGGACATCGGCATTGGTCTCGCCCTGTTGGCAACCGGCAAATTACCCCCGGAACTTTTCCCACCTACTCAACTGCGGTCGGTTCTTAAAGAAATTCGAGCTTCTTTGGCGATGGGTTGGGCACTAACACCCGCTTTGCAGAATGGTGACCTTTATTGAACATTTATTGAACTGACGAAAGCCGAGGTACGCTCTTGCCAGGTAAGGGCGAGTTCGGTATACCCGCCCTGTAAAGCCATCTACCGGAAAAATTTTAAACTGACTTGTGTGATGGCGCTGTTCCTGCAGGACACTGACAAAAAGAAAACGGAGTGCGATCATGTTGTAGTAGAATGGAAAGGCCCTGAAGCCATTTACCTGGGCCACCGGAGATGGCCAGTATCAATGAATAATCCACGCTCTCTGGTAATGGAGTGTCCCCAGCAGACAGATTCGAGGGATTCTTCAAGAGCGGAGCTGCCGTTGGTCGGCATTGTCGAAATCTCGCACGGTTGCTCCATTCAAACTGATGAGTGGATTTTGCAGGCCAGTAGGCAACACTCGTTATCATCCATTAGGAAGGGGAACGACTTTGTGCCACGTCTAAAAGGGATAAACTGGGCTATAGCTACAGACGCCCAGAAACAAGGAAGCGTGACGGGCGGAAAATCTACGAACTCATCGCTGCAGACTTCATTATAAGTGTCCCTGAAAAGGATCGGCGGTAGTCTGACGAATGGAGCTAGTTTTGGTAAAATTATCCGTGCTTTGGAAGTAGATGACTCGGAGAGGGAAAAACGAGCGGCGGAACATCATACATACCCATTTGAGCTATAGGGTGTGGGAGCAGCGTTGTTTATGGCCAGTGTGGCTGTGTTCAGCATCCAGTGGGGCCGCGGGAGAAAAGGAGACGTTAATATGGCCGACCTTCGGGAATGCTACGGATATAATTTCAGACGAAATACGTCTGCACTTTGATCACAAATGAAGGACCGCCCACCAAACATGGTGGAAGGTCCCTTTTGAAAGGGGAGGGGCTTATCTCAACTTTAAATAATAATTTAAATTACTTAGAAGCTACAAAAAAATAAAAAATACCACTTGACTCGGCATGAAAAACTGAGTATACCCATTGTAATAGTTTCTAGACTGTGTATTTGCCAGTAAACTAACTCTACTTAAGACGATACAACCATGCACTTATATACCAAAAGATTGAAGGTTAAGAAGGGAGGGGTTTAAAATAACTTTTACTTTGATCATCAATTATTATCCTCAGGGAAGGTTGCATTCGTGACGACCTTCTTGCTGGGTGGGGCTGCTGTTGCTGGGAGGAGATGCTGTGGTCTATTACATTCCTTCCCCCCTTCGGCAGGAAGAAATTGGTCCTCCAATTTTCCTCTTTGTCGTCTGATTTTCTTCTTCTCCTTACTTCTCTTCGGCATGTGGTGTGACAATGGTTAGGTGAAAACTTGTTTTTCTGTCACCTATTTTCTTTCCTTCACCGTTATTCTTGTTTGTTGGGCTATGTGTATATAGTATGAGGCACAAAATACAATATATGTTTCCTGTACCGTTATTCGTTGTCTTTAGACTAATAAAAGTGTTAGTTAATAATTGATGGTCTACGTTCCTTTTTACTGGAATGCTACTACAGATTTCAATCATTCATCAATCATCTTTCTTGTATGCTTTTCTTCTCTTTTCTTCCTTTAGTGTTTCTTCTTTAATTTTAGTTTTACTCGCTGTCAGAAGTTTTTCTCTTGCGGCCTCTTATATAGTCCCAACCTTCGAATATGTTTCTCCTTTGTTCGTCAAACGCGTAATCTCGCGGGGTATTTCCATTGACATCAGTTATGTCTGGGTATGCTCCGTGTTCCAATAAGATATTTCCTATGTGATCTTGCCTATACATTGTGGCTAGGTGTAGGACCGTATAGTTTCCTGGTCTAGTCGTTTGATTGATGTTAATGTGGTTTCCTTTCGCATGCTGCCCTAGCGAGAGTGTTGTTTCCATGTTTGGCGGCATAATGTAGGACGGTGCTGTTGTCCTTTGCCATTTCGTTAACGTTGGAACTTATCCACAAATAACTAGCCACTTCTTCATGCCCGTAGGCGATGGCGACCATTAGTGGTGTTTCTCCAAGGCTATTATACGATGAAAACTTGTATTTGTGTTATCGTAATATCCTGATCAAGAGCTTGTTATTTTCTGCTGCCGCTCTATGTGCAATGGTCTGGCCATCCTCTTCTATATCTGGGTCAGCTCCGTAGTCTAACAGTAAATTTGTTATGTCCAGTTTTCCCGCTTTCACGCTTGTATGAAGTAGTGTTTTGTTGTTAAATTTCTGGTTTAGAAATTCTGCTTTCGGCTGGTAATCCCATGCAGCTGGACCCAATTTCTGGATGATACACCTTCTTATTTCTTCCCTTGAAGCGTCTATCATTTCTAAGAAAATTTCTTGATCACGTAGTCGTGTGATGGCTTGTGTTCGTTTTTGAATGGCATCTGCTCTCGCTGCCGATAAAGTTGGGTGCGTTTTCATCGCACAGCTACTACATTTACAAAGTGTTGCTTTTTGTGTAGCATTTGGATTAAATTCGAACGTTGGTGGATAAAAACCATAATCCCCGAAGAGTCCATCTCGTTGTGTTTCATTTTCTGTTTCAATGTCACTTTCGATCACTAAGTAGTTTGTTTCTGGTTGACTTTCACTATCACTTGCTTCATTATGTTGCACTGCGTCTTCACTGTTCTGTTCCATTTTTACTTAACACTTGATTGTTTGGTGGCTGTTTAAACACTAATGGTATAACGAAGTATTAAATTTTTAATACATTTACTACTTTCCCCTTTCACCCAAAAATAAAAACTTGTATAGTTGTTTTTTTTTTTTTTAAAGGTTAGTTGTTTTTAGATTCAACTTCTGTTGAGCATCTGCAAAGGTCTTCCCATACCATTCCATAACCCACGACGTAAGTGCACGTCGTGTGTTTTCCTGTGCATTTGCGAGCTTGATCGGATTCCCAGTTTTCTTCCATAATAGGGTAAATACCACGTTGTTTCGGTGCGCTTGGTTGAGCTGGGCGTGATTGTGTGGGTCTTTCCATGGTAGGAGGTGTAGGAGCCGTCATCCTAGTGAATGGTTGTTCTATTATTTCTTCTGGTGGTTGAGTGCTTGAATTTGCGATCATTGAAGTTAATTCGTGTGGTTCTTCCCTATTGATTCCATATCGTCTTAATCTTCTAGTTTGGCGAATTTTTTCCATGATTCTTGTGAAAGGGTCCCAAATGATCAATATGCGTAGGCATACGATGAATATAATGAATCCGATAATAGACAGGATAAGAATTTTTAATGTGTCGAACCATGAGAACATGGTTCCTATCTGATTATCCTGTTTTTCTGACATCACTATGTCAGAAACTGATTTTGAATTTGATTCCTGCATTAGGCCTACTAAATCGTTTAGGATATTAAATTGCTCCATTTCCATTGTTTCGTTCACTGGATGGCTCTTCAAACTGTAGTCGAAATCATTCAAGTGCAATTCTTTGAACTCTGTGATAAGGTCTAAGTTCGACATGTGAATGCTTGCTTTTTGTTTTTAATACCCACTCTCCGTCTGTTGAATTATGTTCCCAGGTATGATGGAATCCATTTAAATTTACCAAATGAGTTTTCCAAAAGCAATCGGAATATGGATGTATAGACAATCCATCTACTCCAATTGTGCAGTTTTTATCTTCATAGGTAAAGAATGGTTGAAATCAACATTTGGATTCTTTTGCGGAGATGAAAATCCATTTTGTTTCACATTGTTGAAGTGTCATCGGTTGTCCGAAGCCTTGCAGTCTCGTACAGATGGGTAATCCAAGTGCTGAAGCAGCAAGAATGCCGTTACTTTGAGCTAGAATCACGGTTTGAGTTTTCTTTATCGTTGATAGTTGACAATATACGTCGCGGATTTCTTTTGCAAGTTTGTTTTCGTGTTCTGTTTCTATGCTTATTTTATATTGCTCATGGATTTTTGAAATTTTGAATTTAATTTTGTCACCGAATTCTTCTATATTTTTGGGTAGACCGCTTTCTGTTTCATCTTTTATTTGTACCTCCGGTACTTGTTCTAGTGTTAAAGATGCTGCCTCGGGTATTTCTTGCTGAGCTGTTTGTTCAGTGTCATCAATAATTTCCATTATTGCATCTTCCTTAATGGTGTGATTTTTCGTGACTGGAGGATCTTCTATTTTTTCAGTTGTTGTGGGAGGTGTTGTTGAATTGCTTATTAATTCAGTTGTTGTTGTTGTCACCATAGTTGTCGTTGATGATAGTGCAGTGGGCGTGGTTTCAGTTGTAGTTGATGGCAATGTAGGTTCAGTACTTGCAGTTGTAGGCCTAGTGGTTGTAGTTGTTGGCTTAGTAGTTGTAGTTGTAGGCGTGGTAGTTGTAGTTGTAGCCGTGGTAGTTGTAGTTGTAGGCAGGGTGGTTGTAGTTGTTGGTTTATTTGTTGTAGTTGTAGGCTTTGTCGTTGTAGTTGTAGGCGTAGCAGTTGTAGTAGTAGGCTTATTTGTTGTAGTTGTATGCTTTGTTGTTGTAGTTGTAGGCTTAGTTGTGGTACTCGTAGGCTTAGTCGTGGTAGTCGTAGGCTTAGTAGTTGTTGTAGGCCTAGTTGTCGGTGGTGTGCTTTTAACGGTCGTTTTTATGGCCGTTGTGGCTATTGTTGTTTTAATTGTAGTTGTGCTTAATTTTGTAGTCGGTTTTGCTGTCGTTGTGGTGCTTGAGTAGATGAAATAGATTTTTGTGTGGTGGGCGTGGTTAAGTTTTCGTTGTTTGCTTTACTTTCTCTTTTGAGAAGAGGTGGTATAAGTGGGAGTTGTGTTCCGTCCAATGATTGTTGAGTGTGAAGCGCTATAATGGCTGCTGCTGAAAGCGTCCGTATTTGGTGCGGGTTTCGATATTCGAAGTTAAACTGTTGGTTTCTATTTGAACCGTGGCAATGTCCTAAACTCAGACGTCCTACTTTTAGTGTGAGACATTTTCTGTCTGACGCCGGTGAATGTAGGCCAGTTCTGTCTGTTGCCATGAGCTGTCCTGTGTGTTCAAAAGTGCCCCAAATTGAACTGGTGTTGGCGCATTCCTGTAGAATAAGCATCGTTGCCTTGATGCAAGCATTAGTGTTGAACGGTCTAATGGTGAAATCAGACGTATACTCGAAAGCTTGGCCTTTGTTAGTTACTTTACTGCAGTTTCCTACGGATACTTGTGATTGCACCAGGGGATCGTTACTTGTGATAAATGTTTGTAGTTCTTCTTGACATTTTGTCCAATCTGTGTCACAATCTTCCATGGTTAGTTGTTTTTCAAGCCCATGATGTGTGACACATTTCCCGTTTGGATAGTGTCCATTTTTCAACAATCCCCAGGCGATCATGTCCCAGATGATGTTTCCACTGCCGTGATTTGCTTTCAAGATACCGCCAAATATGGGTGAGTTGATTGTGGTTGTAACTGCTCTTCGTTGTTCTAATCGGACTTCTTGAATATCCTGCAATGTTACGTCGGGAAAATTTTCTATAACATCCGGGTTGGTATTTATTGTTTGAAAGAACCACTGCTGGTTTTTTCTGGTATCTCCTTCCAAAGCACACTTTTCCAATTTTAAGGTTTCGTCAAGCCCTACGGTAAGACACATTTCTGATTCTTGAGAAATTAGGTAGCTGTTCTCTTTTTCTAAAATCCATCTCGTTGATTCCTCTGAACACGCTGCAGCAAATACGTAGTCGTGTGTTGTTTCCGTGGTGCAGATATGAGTATTTTGTACGCGTATTGTTTGATCAACAATGTACTCAAATTTCGATCCTGGTGGGAGAGGGTCGTCCTTCGAAAGTTGACTGTACGTTATCAAAGGATTTCTGCTTCCAGACTCGTAAGTAATGTATATTGTTGCATCCTTTTGTACGATTTTTCCATCTTCCTTGATTATCTTTGGTCTTCTATGTGCCAATCTTAGAGTTCCCCAGGCGTATGAAATACTGTAGAGGCGAATCCCAAGTTGTTCGTCTTCGACTTGGGGTCTGGATTTGTACAGTTCTCTGTAGTCTTCACGCACGGGTGTGGCAAGATTGGTATTTTTAAGGCATGTTGCGATTGTGTTCTTGAACATGTCATACAAAATTTTTGTTGTTTCTGCAGGAAACGTCAAGTACGTTAGAGGGATTCCAACCACTTTATATCCTATTGGTACGATGTCCTTATCTGGTATGTTAAGAAAAGATATTTTAATCTGTCGACTGGTGTCGTAAAGGCGGCTGGAGTTATCCGACTCCGGTTCTCGAGGAATTTCCTGGTATCCTTTTCCCTTTAGTAGCGTCTGAGTGTATAAACTGTTGGTTGTTCTTTCTCCCCACACGATCGTATTTTGATTTTGGATGAATTGTCTTTCCTGTTGGGTGGTGTTTAGTAATCCGAAAGGGCTTTCGATTGGACTATCTGGTTTCTCCTGACGTAGCGTGATCTGTTCCGCTATACAGTTGAGTGTTTGGTATTCCTTGATGGCGTACCGTTTACCTTCTCCTGTAGGAGTGGCTGTGAAACTGAGTCCCGTCGGTCCAGTTTGCATGTTATTGTCGCCACGTTTTTTATCGTTGACCATCCGCCAGCATTCAAAAGGGGTGATTAGTATTGTTTCTTGGAAGTAAACTGTATCGAAGGATCCGATCCAGAACGATCCGGTTATTTTCTTTGTTTTAGTCCACTGTCGACATGTCCATCCTTTCCAAGTGGCTGCTGGTTTTTGCTTGGTTACTAAGGTGTAAGTAGTTGGTATCCTTGGTAAGTGTTGTGTTTCTGGTTTTTCATTATCACAGTAGTAAGGCAATTCGAAGTCTAGGATTCCTCGTATTTTCATATTGTTACAATCGCAGACGGATGCGTAGATAGGGTAAGTAGGGTTAAGTGAATGAAGGAGGCAAAGAAGGAAGAGTAATGTCTGCATCTGTGAAAAATGGAGATGTTTAGTAATCTGGTCCTTGATATCGTCTTCGTAAGTTGTATTGGTGATTCGTTATAGGATCGTTTCGGATTTGGTTCCGGTAAAGGTTGGGTATTGTGTGGTATGTTTGTTCTTTTGGTTCTCCTTCGTTCCTGCGTGGTTTGATGTTCATCTTAACTGGATTTATCAGCTGCTTCTTCCTTGGTCGGCCTGGTCGGCGTTGGTGAATTACTGGTCGTCGTTGGGCTTTAACATTTTCTGGTAGAATTGGAGTATTTCTTCTTCCTTAGTTGTTTCTTGCTTTCTTGGTATGTAAAATTTGAGACGGTTGGTATGTACGACAGATTTCAGTTTTTTGTTTTCAGTGTGCTTTATCTCGTAGTTGATATCCGAGAAGCTTCTTGAAATTTGAAATGGTCCGTTCCATCGATCTATGAATTTTCCTGCTGCTGGTGGCGCCTTCAGTAATACGTAGTCACCTATGTTGTATTTAAGAATTTTCGTGGTTACGTCGTAGTATTTTTTCTGTCTTGTTTGGGATTTGAAGAGATGTTCTCTTGCCAGTTTTTGAGCTTTTTCCCATTGCTGTGAATACACCATACTAGTATCTTCATAGGTCTCGTATCTTCTGTTAATCTTGATATCATTGGGCATTATTGGTTCTCGTCCGAAGAATAGAAAGAATGGTGTTTCTTGAGTTGAAGCTTGTTTTGCTGTGTTGTAAGCAAAAGTAACGAACGGAAGGTATTTGTCCCAGTTAGCAGGTTGATCTGAGACATAACAAGCTAACATGTCACAGAGAGTTCGATTGAACCTCTCAACTAATTTATCAGTTTGTGGATGATAGGCCGTAGTCCTTATTTGTTTGACTTAGAATAGTTTACACACCTCTTGTATCAGACTGGATAGAAAGTTAGTACCTTGGTCTGTTAGAACTACTTCTGGAGATCCATATTTAGTAAATATTTTAGGCTCTTACCTAGCAAGACAAGTTTTCTCTAGTCGTCTTGCTAGGTAAGTGCCATATTTTATTAACTAAAATCTTCGCAATTGTTTGGGCAGTTTGATTTCTCATTGGAACTGTAAAAACAAACCTACTGGCATAATCTGATATAACTAATATATATCTGTATGCCTTAGCGTTTCTTGAATTGGGCCCACTATATCCATAGCGATCCTTTCCCATACTCCTTCAACTAAAGGCAAAGGGTGCAATGGTGCTTTACTTCCACCTACCGCTTTTCTTTTATTACACATCAAACAACTTTTAACGTATTCTATTACGGCGGTACGTATGCATGGCCATGTGTACTGTAGTGATGTTTCGTTAACGATAACGGATAACGTGAAAAGTCCGTTAACGGACCTTTTTTGGTGTTCGTTAACTTAACGGATAACGCTAACGTTTGGAAAAAACACTAACGAAACATCACTGCAATTTCAATATAAGTAATCAAGACCGTGATTTCAAATCACGGTAAAAAAAAATGGAACTAAACTAAAAAGTTGAAAAAAATGGCACTATCAAATCACTGATTTGATAGTGGCAATTTTTTTCATTAAATAACGGTAAAATAACGTCGAATTTTGCGTTATCGGGGACATTTTAATAACGCGTTAATTAACGCGTTAACGTAACGTGAAAAAATCAGACATCGTTAACTTAACGGATAACGTTAACGTTTGGAAAAAACACTAACGAAACATCACTAGTGTACTGTCTTTGAAGTCTAGCCAACGTTTTTCCTACTCCTAAATGTCCTGCCAATATGTAATCGTGATTTTCCTTTAAAATTTGTGGCACCAGTCTTACTGGCGTTACAATTCTTCCTCTGATATCTGCTAATAATCCTTTTTCGTTTATTTTAAATTTATTTTTAACGTCCTTACTTGGATTGGCCTTTCCCACTTCTTTTAATATTGTTCGGCAATACTCATCTTTGTGTTTGAGTTCTATCCATTTTTCCGTGTCCATGGACTGATAACTTTCCGTTTCAAAAATTACTTGTTTTGTTCTAGTTTCCTTGGTTTCGTTTTTTACTTCTGGTTTCTCTTTTGTACCTGTTGACCTTGTTTCTACTTTCGCTAGCGGCACTATTGGGGTGCGACAAAGTGTGTCAGCATTTTTAATGTGACTTTCCTGGTCGGTACCCAATAATAATATCAAATTCTTGGATCTTAAGAGCCTATCGAGCTAATCTTTCTGCTGGTTCTGTCTTACTCATTAGCCTTTCTAAAGGTCTATGATCTGTAAATACGGTAAACTTACGCCCGTATAGGTACGTCCTAAACACGTCGATGGCGTGGATTATTGCGTATGCCTCTTTCTCTGTGGTTGACCACTTGGCCTCGCAGTCGTTCAGTTGTTTAGAGGTATAGGCTATGACGACTTCTACGCCGTCTGATTTACGAAGGTCCTGTCCGTCGGACTCCGCTAAATCCGCTGATTGAGGTGGAGGTTGTATTTGAGCCAAGACTGATCCTATTCCATATCCTGAAGCATCCGTGTAGATGACAAATTCTCGAGAAAAATCCGGATAACCTAGAACAGGTCTAGTGATGAGACAGTTCTTAATACATTCAAAGGCGTTCCTTTGTTCCTCCCCCCATTTCCATTCCGCTGACTTTCTAGTGAGCGCAGTTAGTGGATGGGATTTATCAGCAAAAGCCCGAATAAATTTTCTGTAGTAGCTGGCTAGACCTAAAAATGAGCTCAATTCTTTTACGTTTTTGGGAGCGGGATATTTAATAATCGCGTCTAATTTCTTTGTACTTGGTGTTATTCCTTTCCCGGATACGATGTAACCTAAATAATCTAATTCTTCTTTTAAAAATTCGCATTTCTTCCTTTTCAGTTTTAAACCCGCTTGTTTAAGGAGTCTAAAAACTGCTTCCAAGTGTGTCACATGATCAGTAATTGAATTACTGAACACTATGATGTCATCTAGGTAAACCAATGCGAATTTGTACAATACCGTTTTCAAGATGTTATTCATTGCTCTTTGAAAAGTGCTGGGTGCATTTGTTAAACCAAATGGCATTCGATTAAATTCGTATTGGCCAAATTCACAAATGAAAGCTGTTTTGTGCTTATCACTTTCTTCTATTTCTATCTTGCCGGTTGGGGTAGTCGTTCCGATATGAGGGACGTTGGTGAGATGGAAATCTGGTTTGCCTGTATCCTGAAGGATTATAATTTCTTCGTCCTGACGAATTGTAATCTCTGCGGTAGGGGCTGTTGTCTCTGTTTCTACTTAGACTTCTTTCTCGACTTGATTCTCGGCTGTTATGACTGTCAGCGAATCGCACTCGCGAATCACGTGATCTTGAGTAACGTTCACTTGGACGTGGTCTCCCGTTTTCGTATTGGTCAGTTGCAGCTATGGTAACGTCGTTTTCCTTTGGGGATCCACGTTTCGTATTAGTACATTTAAATTCTGACAGAGCTTCTGATCATTTTTGCTCAAGTAGTTGGATTTTATCATCTTGTTGTTTTTCGTGATGCGTTATCCCTGCTATGACAGCTGACATCTCCTTGTCGTCTGTAGCTTCTTTTGTGTGTAGAATTTTTTCAGAAATGAAAAGTTGTTTAGATAATGCGTCAAAGTCTTCTGTGTTTTCTGGCATTCGTAGATAAAGTTCTGCTTTATACTTTGGTAGTAATCCTTGTAGTAAGATTTTGCTTTTTCTGTGATCCCTCATCTTTTTCACTTTGTTTAGTAATTGTCCTTCAATAATAGTTTGGTTATGGTCAGCCCTTTCTTCTTTACCAGCGATGGTATCGTAGAGATTATTTAACCTTGACACAAAAGCTCTGCAGTTTTCTTCCGGTTTTTGAGTTCATTTTGAAAGTTTTTTCTCCAGCGTAGCTAAGTCGTAGGTGTCTTGAAATCTTGTTATTAGTGCTTCTTTCCAATCCTGGTAATTTAGATCATCGCCTTCTTCCTCAGCGTAGTTTTCATGCCATTCGAAGGCTTCGCCTTTCAAACGATCAGAAAAGAAACGTATCTTTCGATTGTCGTCCCATTCATTGTTTCGTGCTACGTGCTCGGCGCCACGTAGCCACTCTGATATTAGTTTATCAGTGCTTTTTCCTTTAAAGATTGGAATTGTCTTTTTGTCTTCTCTGGAGAATAGCTCTCCTAGGGCCTTCACTATTGGCTGAGTGAAGTACCTGTTCACTTTCTTTGCGTCTTCGTCGTCCTGCTCAATTGCTGGAATATCGTCATCCTTGGGATTTTTCTTGGAGGTATTCATGAACGTTTTTTCCGAAGTGTCCTCGTCGTCGTGTGTTACGCCCATGTCGACCTTCTTTTGGAGCTGTTGATTTTCTTACTCCAAATAGATGATTGTTTTGTTTAAGTGTTCTATTTGCGTTTTGAGGTTTTCCATTGTTTGTTCAAAATCGTTTGTTTGTTCTATTTCCAGCTCGTAGTGGAGTGACTTGTCTCCACTGTCTGTCGGCAAGGTCAGTTCGTTTATATCTCCCACTAGTTTGGTTATTTCTCCTGGTTCGTCCTCGTCTAGCCTTGAGTCGTTGGAGTCTTCAGTTCGATGAATTTAACTTGAAGTTTTTTGTATTCTTTCACCCGGTTTTCTTGAAATATTATTTTATTTTCTTGTCCTCGTACCCGATCTTGTAGTTCTTGAAGGTCTTTTTCAAGGTTCTTGCTCTTCGAAGTAAAATCTAGCAAGTTTTTCTTTAAATTGATTTTCTCTGTTGAAGCCTTGTCGAGTCTGTCTGCCAAAACTTTTATCACTTTCTGGAGCTGCTCTGCTATTTCTGATACTTGTTTTATCTGGTTTTCCACAGTGCTGAGTTTCTGGATCAGTCTGGTCTTCTCACCTTCAAGTTTGTTAATTATTTCTTGCCCTTCGGTCTCGACAGCTGCGTTGTTTTCCTCTTTTCTTTTGAGAAGATTCTGCAATTGGCTCTCGGTTGCTAAGGTGGCTTCAATGTTTTGTTTTAGGTCGGCGATTCGGGAATTGGCTTTTCAATGGAGTTTTTCAGAGCCTCGTTGTTTTCTTGAAGTTGCTCTAACGAACTGCTTAAAGTGTATTTGGAACTCTTTGCCTTCATTTTGTTACTCTCCAATTGTTTTTGCGCGTTTGAAAGTTCCAGTTTTAGCGTAAATATCTGCTTTTTATCTTCAATTAGTGCAATTACTGACTTTTTCTGCAATACACTGTTGGTACCGAACAAAAATTCTTTTTCTTTTCCGTGCAATGTGTGTAGCTGTTGGAGTAGACTATCGAGTGTTCTGGTGTTCCCACCTTGTGCGACTATATCGTGTTTGAGTGTTTTAGTAGCATTAGCAATGGTTTCTGCTGTTACACCATCTGTTACTTTTAAAGTTTGTTCTAGAAGGTAATAAGTGTAAAAATGCAGCGAATTTTGCGTCGCCTGACTTGCTTCTTGTTTCTGTGTTTGTAACTGTTGGATATTTTCAGATGTTGAGATTGTCTGGTATGATTTACTTCTTTCTAAGTCTTGCTTAAATTCTAAGTCTATTAAGGTCTTCCAATGGTCCAAAAATTGTTCTCGGTGGTGACTTAGGTTTGGGTCTTGGTCGGTTAAATCAGATTCTTGTAGTACGGGGTATAAAGGTAGTAGTGTATTCTCGTTGAGAGCAGTCTTTTGTACAGATGAATCAAACGGCATTCGCTTACCTCGATGATGTTCCGATGTCGGTTGCTTGAAGACTTGGTTATAGAAGCGTAGAATACTTGCAGCTAGCAAATGAAGCACAGATCAGAAACTTTTCTTCCAGAGTCTCGTTGTTATTCTTGCAGTCTCGTTGGGACCTTCAAATGTAATAGTTTCTAGACTGTGTATTTGCCAGTAAACTAACTCTACTTAAGACGATACAACCATGCACTTATATACCAAAAGATTAAAAGTTAAGAAGGGAGGGGTTTACAATAACTTTTACTTTTATCATAAACTATAATCCTCAGGGAAGGTTGCATTCGTGACGACCTTCTTGCTGGGTGGGGCTGCTGTTGCTGGGAGGAGTTGCTGTGGTCTATTTTTTTACAGTATTTATTTTTGGTGAAAACACCCTATTGTACGCACCTAAAGCAATTCTTGTTGCAAAACAAAATTTTTAAATGGGGCGTCAGGCCGTTGTTCTAGTGCCATTAATGCTTTTTTCCATTGTGGAACAGATTCTTGTCCCACGCGAATTCCCTCAAAGTCCCCGTTGAGTGTGACTAGCAGCACAGGTAGCAGGGACTCGCTCTCCTCTTTTTCTTCTGCGGGCCTACTTGGTACCGCGACAACGCGTCTTCCTCATCGTGTAATTTCCCACTTTTGTACAACACCTGGGGTTCATAACCCTGTACCAGCAGTGCCCAACGGTCTAGTCTTCCCGCCAGATCCTTCTTCGTAGTTAACCAACACAGAGGATGGTGGTCCGTCACTACTCTCACCGTCATCCCCCAAATGAAGCAGTGAAATTTTTTCATTGCCCAGACAAGCGCAAGGCACTCTTTCTCGGGTGTTGAGTAGTTACATTCAGTAGCTGATAGCAAACGAGTTGCAAATGGCTACAGGTCTCTCTCCCTCTCCCGTTTTCTGTACTGCCGCACCTATCCCGTATTCACAGGCATCGGGATGAATGTCAAACAGCTTTCCATAATCGGGGTATGCTAATTGTGTTGCCTCAATCAAACGCTCCTTTAGAGCTTTGAAGCTTCCTTCTTGTTCTTCTCCCCAACACAAGGATTTTCCCTGTTTCGTGAGGTCGTGTAACGGCTTTGCAATTTTTGCAAAATTGCTGATAAATCGCCGGTAATACGAACATAGCCCGATAGAGCTCCTCACATGTTTAATTTTCTGGGCATTAGTCACGTTGGCCGGTGGTCTAGGGAATTCTCGAACCGCACAAATCTTCTCAGGATCGATGCGATTCCATCCTCATCCACGACGTGACCTAGAGCTTGCAGTCTGGTTTGTGCAAATAAGCATTTTTTCAGCTTCACCTTTACATTCGCGACCTTAAGACACTCAAATACACTCCGGAGTTTCTTCACATGTTCTTCCACCGTTAAGGAATAAACAATAATGCCGTCAAAATACACTAGGTACGCGGACCATCTCAACCCACTGAGAACCAGGTCCATCATTCTCTGGAACGTACCAAGCGCCACACACAACTCAAAAGCCATCACCTTAAACTGATAAAGACCATCCGCTGTTATAAAAGCTTATTTAGGACGATCACTCTCCTTTATGGGGACCTGCCAATAACCCGATTGCAGATCCATGATTAAAAAAAAAGCCGAACCCTCCAACCTCGCTAGGGTTTCTTCAATTCTGGGTAAGGGGTACACATCTTTCAGTGTCACCGCGTTTAACTTTCTGTAATCCACACAGAACCGTCAGACCCCGTCCTTCTTCCGCACAAGTACCACTAGTGAACTCCAGGGTCCATTGCACTTCTCTATTACTCCAGCGTCTTCCATCTCTTGAACAAGCGTCTGCATTAGCTCCCATTCTTTCCATTCGCTCGAGTAAGGGCTGTGTCGGATGGGACGACAGTCCCCTGTCTCGATCGCAGGCTCTGCTACGTTGCACACCCCGAGCCTGCCATTTTCCCCGGCGAAACAGTCCTAAAAATCCTGTAAGTACCCCAACAATCTTGTCGTGACTTTCCACCCCAATTTCCTTCGAGACATACTTTACGAACACTTCTCGTGACCATTTGGGTGCTTCCAGGGCGGCCAACGCCACCACTTCCCCCTCGTTATCCGTACCCTCTTCAGCTAAGGTGATCTCTTCTAGCGTCCCCAGGACCATGTTTCTCGGTACCCACTGGTTGCGATCTGAGAAATTGGTTACCAGTTCTTGATTGAACGTCTCGCAATCCGCTACCAACAGTCGTCCCGTTGAGACGCCCTTCCGCTCCAGTACGCTAGACGAGGGCTCTATCATTGCCCCGTTCTTTCCCGGGATTCCTGATGTCAACTCTATTTCGACACCCACCGATGAACGTGCGGGTATCATGCGTCCTACTCGGGACCCCAGCTTGGATGTTTCAATATTTTTTCTGCCATCATCCCAATTGGAATGTCTCCAATGATGAATTCTGGCAGAGCCCCTATTTTCATTCTCGTTCCAAATCTCTCCAGGAAGTCTTTACCGAGCAAGAGGTCAATTCCCCCCATTTCAAACACCAGAACTCCGCCGACTACTTTTGACTCGCCATCCGATATTTCCAACTCTACCGCTCCTCCGGGACGTATTTCATGGCCGTTAATTGACACGAGCTATGTTTCTCCAGTCTTTATAAATAATTAATCATCCCCATTTTATCCATTATCCCCATATCCACATTTGAATCACCCATGTTTACATATTTTCTTGACACTAGAAACGCAAAAAATACTAAACAGCATCCCTAGCCTTTTACTTGAATTAATTTTCATGGATAAACTAGGGATGATTAATTATTTATAAAGACTGGAGAAGACGCAGAATGTCTTAAAGTGTAGTATTCTAGAACATTTTCTGAATTGGAAAAGTATTACTAGGGTAAATAAATCAAAAACCCCCTTTTTTCCTATCTTCCCCTGCAATCGAAACCCCCCTGGATTTTTTTAAATTTTGCAACGCAGCATCCGAAACTGGTCTATAGATTTCGCGTCTAGGGGCAAGGCCTACTTAATGGTTAAGGCCTGTAAACTTGAATGTTCCCCTATGACGGCGAGAGGATTTGCAAAATTCCCTATCCTTTCCCCAGTCAAGAGCCAATCAGAAGAAAAAAGGAGGCGAAGACTTCGCCGTCTGGCGTTCAAAAATGTCACCTCGTAAGGATAGGAAGATAGAAAGAAAATGGGGGTTGGGATTAACGTTTAACGTCTTCAGCCAAATAATGGTAAGCATTTTGTTATTTAAATTTAAGAAATAGAAAATGCTGCAGAATTTGAGTTTCATTTATTGTTTCAGTGTTCTGGCCCTACGTTCCTTATTGGCTGGACCAAAGGTACTGGTCTTCTTATTTAAACTTAAACGCAACTTTCTCTTGTTAGACAAAATTGGTTTCAAAAATTTTCTCAAAATAACTTCAATTAATGCTTTGTTATTTTCACCAGGACGAGCGGTTTCACAGAGAAAAGTGTTACATGTCTCCAGATGGGGCAGAAGGAATTCAACAAGGCCCTTCAACATGAAAGTCGAGCTTGACATCTGTCAAAGGTACTCCTTTACAAATAGATACACCGACCACAGCCTTGACACAAACTCAACTGTGGGATAGAAAAGGCCACCACAGTCTGTAAAAAACAATAGAGGTAATGTTGTTTATGAGATTTTAAGTTTTGAAATAATATTGAGTAGTGCCCTCTCTCTTCTCAGCAATTGAAGTAAATTTGCATGTCTTAATTTATTTTTGTTTATCGGAATTCATAAATGACAGGGTTTTTTCTTTCGCACGGCCACCTACCTCATCTGATTGCCAACTTGATAAATCTTCCCAGTCATTGCGAGAGTTATATCGTCTTGTGATTGAGGGACGGATTTGCCTTTCCCTTGGACGACCTTGCTTTGCAGTTACTTCACTCGGCGGAATGGTTGTAGCTTCCATTTCACTTGGCGGTATGGTTTTAGCTTCCATTTCACTCGGCGGTATGGTTGTAGCTTCCATTTCACTCGGCGAAATGGTTGATAACAAAACCATCGAATTGTAAATTGGCTGATCCTGATTGTCCATGCCTGAATTGTCTAAGCAATCGACATTCTTTAATTCATCTTCTGAAAAGTTTATTCTTCGGCATACTACTGGACGTGCTCTTGGCGAAAGAGCTGCTTCATGCGGTGCCGATGGTAGAAGCCGACGGATTGGTAACAGGAGGATTCTGTCTTTGGCCGCATTCATATTTGGAGTGAACGTTGCTGCTTGCTGAATATGTGGAAGATGACGGCGTTTGTTTGAGTTATTCAGCTCGGGATCTTCATCTGCAAGAAAGAAAAGATGATGCGGTAATATAAATATTCATAGTGAGTTATAAATATAATTTATTTTCAGAAATGGGACCAAAATGGTTGTTATGAACGGGAATGTTGCAATGAAAAATCAGGAAGAGTAAACGAAGAAAGAGAAAATTTCAATTTACTGGCCAAGGGAATGCGATTCTCGTACAGAATTAAAAGACCTAGGAAAGTCGTTTGTCGCCAGGTATTAAATCAAAATCTTTTATCGAATTGTACGTTGCATGCGTTAATTTCAGCAATGTTCGCTCTCCTAGATTGTAGCCTTACAGAAGCTTTGCTGGACACAGACATTAGAATTCGTCCAATTTTTACCCATGTCAATTGTGATTGATAGATGAAGAAGTCACGGATTTTATTCGATCTACTTTCCCGTACAGAGATCTGTTCCGAAGGAGATAAAAAACATCTCATCAATCGTTGAACGTCCCGGTGATCGTATATAGCTTTACAGTGTTCAGAATGTCTGTTACGTTTATTAACATTTTATTTTTTATTTTTAAATGTAACAATTTTTAATGAGAACAATACATTTTCTGCTTTAAACATATAACAAAATTACGCGTTGGTTTGTTTTTCCACTTGTCGGGTACCGCATCACATTTAAGGCGCATCGAGGAATTACCGTGCATCTACCCGTGAAGAATTTGTGCGATCAACAATGCAGTTGAAAACCATTCAAATTGCAATTTTTTGTGGATGAATGCGTTTCTTAAGTGTTCATAAAAGCGATTAATGTGCGCCGAAAACGCTATCTTTACGCCAAATGGCCGTTTATGAGTTAGATATTGGTGCATTTTTTTCTAAAGGATATATGCGTTCAAAAATGAATTTAAAATGCATTTAATCTGCGACTGTATTTTAAATGGAAGTCATCTGGCCAGATTTTCAATTTACCATTTCCTTACCCAACCTTATATATTTAAATGAATAGAGAAAGCTGTTTTTTATTGAATAAGAATTGAGATAAACAAATATAAACAGAAAACCATTTGCTGAATTTATTTGTTAAGGAATGAAAACTAAACACGATGTCACTGCTTTAACGAAAAACATTAATTCAACATTCAGGCAAATTGCAATTTTAAATTAGGCTTGTGTGTCAGAATACACTTCCAGAGATTTTAGAATCTGATTCACTCGTGATTCAATTTTTTATATAGTCTGCACATCAACCCTTGGGCGTTCACCTTCGCCACCGACATCTTCGTCATTTGCTTCGTCGTCGGTATTCAGGTATTTCTGGTATTGAGCTGCGTGGAACCTACGCGCAGTTTGCACTGCTGTAATAATCTTGCTGATGTTTGTTTGCTTCTTATGAGTTTCCAAAATGGCCATGACCACAACTGCAAAAAAAAGGTTTTAGATTATTAATTGAATATATCTAAAATAAGTTATTTATCTACTACCTCCAAATACGGCGACGAAATTGGTTAAATGTCCAAATCCAGGACGTCGGTCTTGTCCTCGTTTTTTCCATTGGATTTTGTGGGGCAGTTGGGCAGAAAGAAGAGAGACAAAAAGTGATTTGCAAATCAGAAGTTCCGTTTTCAACAAACGAAACTTATCAATTTGGATTGCACACTAACGAAAAATTAAAAAATATAAAAAAGGATATGGAAAGGAAGACCGGCAAAAACTTACGAGGCTTACGCTGAGTTCCATATCCAATAGAGCAGTATTTAACGCTTCAATTTCCTCAAATTGATTAAGGGGCAACTTAACTTCCTTTTCTACTTTTTGAGTGAACCGTGTCAAGAATGTTTGCAGCACTTTTGAAATAAGTCGTTTTTGGGGGATCAAATCTCTAAGGAGAGCGTATGTTACCATAGTCTGTCGCAACATTTCTTTTCTCCATTCAACTTTGTCAGTGCAAACATCTTTTTCTACTACTACGGCCAGTGGGATTTGGTTGGCAACGGGAGACTCGGTTCTAACAGACAAAATGGTCGTTGCTTTCTCTTTACTGACCCTTGCCCCTTGTAAAGGTGGACTGTGACGTGTGTTAGATCTGCTACTGGAACCAGGCTGCACTTGGGCTGGTGAGCTTCTTCCTTCAGTGGGGGTCCTGGTAATTGCTGTAATAGACACCATGGTTTCATTATTGAGACCCTGTGATGGCGATGAGCTGCTTGGATTTCGTTTGTTACTCCGAGTCGCGGATGTTGACGTAATGGGTCTCTTTGCAACCGTCGGAAATCGAGTGCTACGAGATGTTTGTTTTCTCGAGCTTGACTTTTTAGAGATGTTGGGGGAACTAGTCACAAATGAGGCTGAGGAACGTGACTGTGATATATCCAGGATGCTATGATATGAATTGGCCTGATCTAAAAAGAATTATTAAGTCAATAAGCATTTTAATTAGTGTTAAAATATTTAATTAACAATTAGCAAAATTACCAGGGTCCTCACGAAACAGATCTTGAGTTTCAAAATTGATTTGAGATTCTGAACTAGGCAACACCCCTGATGTTCCTGATGAAGCTAGACTTAAATTTATTTCATTGAGCTGTTGCTGGGCTTCCTCAAAAGACACTAAAAGATAAAGTTTGCAGAAAGAAAACACAATTTAAGCTCGAATTTAAGAACCAATGACACAAACAAAAACTCTTACCGGGACCGTTTTCAGTGATGATGTCCATAATATCGTATTCCACAAATTGTGGTTCTGGATAGCGCCGTCGTTTGTAATTGATCAGACCCCAACTCCATGGTGGCAGTCCCAGAACGGTGAAATCAGTTGGCGGGTACAAGAAGAATTGGCAACGATTGTCCATCCAGTTCTCCGGGATCATGTAAAGCAGCTCAGTTGGATTGCCAAGATAGTCAGGCTGCTGACTTGAGACCACTTGAAACAGGAGGGGATAATTGATAGGACCAGGTTCCGAACCCAAGGAAGGATAAATCCCTTGGAATTCCCCTTTTTTGAAAGAGCTACCGTACTAAGAAACAAAGCAAAATGTAAGAAACGAAGAGACAAGGTCAGACACATAATAGCTTAAAATTGTTTGAATATAGGCAAGAAACACTAACAGGGCTATGTACACTTAAGCTTAAAAACTAGTTGCAGCACTAACTTATGTAACAAGTAAAACTTACCCTATGCAGAATTCTCGGCATAGGCATGTTTGTCTGTTCAGTTCACCAAAGTAAATGGCTTCAATCATGTGCTCTTAATTGCAATAAGACTTATACCTCGCTTCAACAATCGATTATAAAGCGTAACAATGAAAGCGCCAATCATTATACAGGTCTATTCCCGCGAAATATATCGATCAAGGAATGTATAATGGATGGGATGGGATTAATCCCATCCCTCGCTTCGCTACATGCTCACCCATAATATACATTCAACATAACTTCTTTAAATGAACCGTTTTCTCTTTGTGTTAAACTGACATACTATTTAACACTTCTTGTTAAGCTAAAACTATCTGACTTAAAACTTCTGAACTTAGTAATTTTTCGTTTGTACTAAAATTACTATACATAAAGGCCGTGGTGTTTTCTTCTAACTAAAATGAAAATTAAGGCCAGTTTTCACAAAAAATGGATTCCCCCCTAGAAACAATTTCAATTCTTTACCAAGAGTAGCATGTTGTGCTGCTCCAGGGTGGATCCGGGTTGAGTGGAAATCATTCCTCTGAATCGAGTGACGCTCCATGTCCGGACGTGGTTATACTCGCTACAAACGGAGACTAAGTATTTCTCAGAAAGCCTGACCTAATTAAAAAAGTAAATTTGTTACAAGACACGATTTTTTGTTTAATTTGACAATTCAAAATTATTCTACTTTATTGATAGGCGAACGGTGTATGATGAAAGTCTGAAAGAGTTGAGGTCCATGACCCACTGTTTCGGGATACTGTACTATCATTCTCATAGCTCCTGAACTAGTTTCGTAGGCGATTTGAATCCAACTGCCGAACATGCCTATGTGATCTGTAATACATTGGAATGTGATATAACATGTACAATCGAACGAAAAATCAAATTGTCAATATTGTACTCGTTTTAGGAGTCAGATAAACCGAGATGGAAGTGATGGCCTCTGGCATTGGGTTGCGATACAACTCAGTTACAAGATCATTATCCTTCATTCTCAGTGGGAATTTTTGCACGTCTATAACGATACATTAGTTAGAATGATACGTGACTGCTTCATACCATATTATTATGGTGATAACGGAACCGTTTTACCTATGAAACATATAGACCCGTTGCAGCATCCTAGAAGAAGTAAAGACCCAGCTGTATCGTACGATGAAACTGGGGTGACGTCCTGGATTTGCCAATGCCGAGTCATGGAATGCCAAACTCCAATTTTGCCGACGGGTGGGCGAGAAAGAGCCACTACTTGGCTATCAATGAAAAATATAGATTCTACCAAGACGTGTATGTTGAAGGTTCCTAATATGCAAATACAAATCATACATGTTAAACTAAATAACAGTACATGCAAGATAAATGAGATCTATTTTAGCTGAATTACCTATATCATTCCGCTGTCCATCATCGGCGATCGCCAATAGTCGGATGGTGGTCCCTGAAGCCAAAGCGACCATTTCAGTTTCGAAGGAATTGGACGAGGAATTGGGTGCCTGATTTTGACCCCCACTGCTTGTCATCCGCGCATTTAAGGCCACCCGGTCAATTTGATTATCCATCCAAGGGCTGGTAAAAACAAGATGCCAACCTCCAGCACCTTTACATCTAAATTAATCCGACGTCATTAAAAACTTCTGATAAGAAAAACGCCAGGATTTCTGATGGGTTACTTGTGGCAAGTGATCATATGAGCGTAGGCAATCAAGATCCAATTGTGATGAGCTTTGATGAGATTTACTCGTAGAGGATCGATGGAAGAGCGAACTAAATTTCAGAGAAATTATACATTCACACTGAGGCATACTCCAGACTTGGATTTTCAAAATTTACCATGCAAACCTCCGAACCACGCTGCCAAATGATTGTGGGAACCGGCTCCTATTCCACCCTCTTGTCTCCGTAAAGAGTTCAATCGTAAATCAAGGGATGACGAACGGGAATGCGTCCTAAGTCCTAAGATAAAACCACAAATATTAGAGTGAGATTTGTTGCAAATTCTAAGCTGATAAACCTGTTCATCACAACATGGCCATTTCTTGAACTACTGCTTACCCTTGGGGGCACCAATGTTCTGCTGAGATCTAAGGTAGATTGTCTTGGTGTATTACAATTCTGTTGTTGTTGTTCCAATCCATCACCTGCAAGATTAGCTTCTCCATCTTCATTAGTTCTTATAACTCGAAATGGGACACCTATTAAAATAAATTTAATGTTGTTTAAACTTGATAAGCTTTGTGAAAATTTTGACAACTTAGCCTACTTGGTGGATTCAGGCATTCATAGTAAAGTACATCGCCACAAGAAGAATGCTCCAGTTCTTGAACTAATTTCAACTGTTGAGTGAGTGGAGTGATTCCATAGAACTCAGCTTCATGCACAAGTCCTCTCATTCCAATTCCTTCAGTCAAATGGATTTCTTTTGTATGAAGATAATTAAAAACATGGGTGAACACAGTGGGATCTCTGTCAATGAAAATGGGTCCCCTGTCATCCACTAGTGTGCCAATCCTGCCACTTAACAGTGAGGTAAAGAAAGTATCTGGAATCCATGTTAAGGTTTGTCTGGAAGTACTAAATCTGAAACCAACCAATTCGTATGATGATGAGTCTTGTATATCTCTGAGAGGAACAACGCCATCTTTATTTGTGTTACACAGATTACGGCTGTGTTCAATAGCTATGCCTCCCAAAGGTGCACCTGTTGCCTTGCAACAAATAATAACAAATAGCGAAGCAGAAAGTGTTCTAACATCAAGTGGCTATTACAAGTGTCTCAGGAATAGAAAACGGACACTTGATCAACTTCAACCTCAATACGCTTCTCGGCTACGCTATAAAGCTGCAAAAATACTTGAGGGTTGGTGCCAGGATGGGGTACCCAGCAATGACATTTGGGGATACCTACAGAATTCAACAGATTTAATATCAAAATTTAGTTTAAAGCCACTGCCACTGAACCATCCAGCCATTGAATCCGAAGTGCTCGATCATGAACTGGTATAGATACTTTCTAAATAACGTGAACAAATTCAAGGGCTAATCCGTAAATGTTTACAGATAGATGATGAGGAAGCCAATAATTTGCACCAAAATTACGTCCACGATATTGCCTGTGATACACAAACATCTTATAACTTTAATTTAAAGGGTAAAAAAAATTGCTTTAAAACCCAATCCGTGACTCAATGAGGCCAAATTTTGGGGTTTTAGGGGGTCTCATTTTTGGGAAATCGCAACTAAGCATCGTATTCTTTAAAAATTTCACCAATTTTTTTTAATCTTTCGGAAAATTCAATGAAACAAACTACGATTTCTAGCTAGTATAGTTTGTTGTGATGGGCCTTCATTCTCCCGGCCACCTAGCGGAGAAAAAACACAGCATGTTGTTAAAGGGCAAAGTGTTGTCTTTGGGTTGTTGTATCATTCAATATAACTAAGTAATTAATCTCTGAGTCACGGATTGGGTGTTATAAAATGAAGTTTACAAATGAAACATCTTCTTTTGCAGAAAATGAAGACTTGCGTCATTCAATTTCTTTTATAAAGTTACTACGGCATTGGGCTGCTTTTACTAGTCAAAAACAAAGCGACATGACGTACCTATTAACTTTGCTAAAGTTGTACGAGCCTAACCTGACCTACGCATTACTACACTGGAAAGGAATTGATGAAGATTGACGGCAACGACTGGCCTACTTCGAGAAATAAGCAATTAAAAAACAAACTGCCTCCAGCCATTCCAATTGATAGTGGGAAATATGTCCAGTTTGGTGTAGAGAATGCCATAAATGGTATCTCTGTGGGACTGATTAATCGAGCCACAGATCTTGTGAAGTTCTTCGACGTCTATCAGAAAAATTCAAATCTGTTATCAAAAAGCATGCGTGCGTAAGAAAATTTACTGCAATCTTTGATGTTTCAGCCTAGCCTAAATGATAAAACTATAATTTGTCTAATTAGATTGAAGCCCTTGACACAACATTTCAAATTGAGCAGGCAAAACTGTTGATATTGACTGTTATCTACACAACGCCATCTACCCGTCATGTCTCAATGCAAACCTACGCAGACGACAGTATTACGTTCTGTTTAGGCACTTGCCAATCTCATAACATTTAATCTGTTCTTTATTACGTCTCTCGTACGTCCAAGCTTTGTTCTCTTGAGTTCTACTTCTTCATCGTTTGATACTGAAAGACGTGTGCTATTTCGTTCATCCTAATCTGAAATTAACAGGTTATGGGCCCAGAGTTAAATAAGTTTTTCCGACATGTCTGACTCCAAATCCAAACTAAGCCACATAGAGCAATTTAACGGCACTAACTTCCAGCTGTGGAAGTATAATTGCTGGCTAATTCTTGAACAAAACGATTTGCTAGACATAGTAGAGGTAATTTCACTGAGAAACATATTATCACTTGTTAATCAGATCGTTAGCCCACTTTGTTCTATTGTAACCTTAACAGGGAAAGTCAAAGGAACCTGAACCTCATGCAGTATCTGGCTCGATCACTAACTCCAAAGAGATCAAAAAGTGGAAAAAGCAAGATACAGATGCCAGGGTGATTCTCATGACAACTATATCTCCCAAAGAGCAACAAGCATTTGTGAATTGCAAAACCACCAACTCAATCTGGGTCAAACTAGCTGCCCAATATCTACAGAATGCTTCAGCAAGCACCCACGTACTACAAGCAAGATTTTTTCATTACCAATTTCTAAAAGGACATAGCATGATGTCTCACATTACCGCTATTGAAGGACTCGCTCAACAACTTGAAGATTTAGGTAGCCCTATGTCCCAGTCACAGATCATGACCAAGATTGTCTCGACTCAGCCAACTGCTACCCATCGTTTCAACTTTCTCCGAGACCGCATCGGCATGGCTTCCTCTGTCACCATTTAATCTATACGATATTTTTCTTCTTTCTATTATCAATCCTTATTTCTTGATTACTCGGTTTGAGGGGGAGTGTTGATATTGACTGTTATCTACACAACGCCATCTACCCGTCATGTCTCAATGCAAACCTACGCAGACGACAGTATTACGTTCTGTTTAGGCACTTGCCAATCTCATAACGTTTTATCTGTTCTTTATTACGTCTCTCGTACGTCCAAGCTTTGTTCTCTTGAGTTCTACTTCTTCATCGTTTGATACTGAAAGACGTGTGCTATTTCGTTCATCCTAATCTGAAATTAACAAAAACTGGTCCTACGAGGTGAATTTACTACACGCGAAGCTGAAATAAATGTGCCTCATTACGAAATGGATATCAATATTGATGAAGCGAAGCTGAATGAGGACAAACAAGCTGCTACTATTACTCCTATACTAGGGAAGCTAGTTTCTATCAAATCCTCAGCTTCAAGCGATGAAGGTACCAAAATCCTGTTAGACACCTCGTTTTTGTGATTGGGTTTTATGTGGGCGTTGGGAAACCGGCCGACATCAACAGTTTTCTTAGCAATCTCATTAGTGAATTAATTCTCTTGTCACCGACTCTAAACTGCATTCATAGTCGAGATTTTACTGTGTCACTTCGCTGTGTGATTGCAGACGGTCCTATGCGGTCTTCTTTAAAAAAAACTAAGGGTCATACTGGTTACTGGGCATGTGATCGCTGCGTTCAAAGATGGGAAATGATAAACCACACCATTTTGTTTCGAAATGTTAACGCGAAAAGTAGAACTGATGATGACTTTTGGACATATTACGTAAATCAATTTTCTGAAGACGATCACTTAAAAGATCCTACTGATGTTAGTCCCTTTAAAGAAATTAATTGTCGTATGGTAACTTGCTTTATTATTGATCCGATGCACACTGTAATTGAGGGAGCTTTTGGGCGTCGACTCGAGGGTTTTGTGTTTGTGTCGGGGGAGGGTAAACTTATATTGGAAAGCTTTCAACTTGCAAAAGTTATAAAGTCCACGTGAAGCGCAACATACTCTATTATCTGTTGTATCCACTGTTTAAGGGGATTCTTGAAGATCACGATCTTCAGCATATAATGGTTTTACAATATGGAATGTTACTTTTGAGTCCTTTCGATAAAAATCCAGTATCTCAGTCAAATTTGTTGGAAGCTAAAAAAGTTTTTGAACAATACTCTGTTGGGCTTACGGAACTTGGCATACCTTGTCGGTTTGTAAGCCATCAAGTGACTCACGTGTGGGAGGACGTTAAAAAATATAAATGCGGAATTGAGACCATCAGCGCTTTCCCGTTTGAAAGTTTTCAACGATTTTTTCGCAACTGTTTGCGTAGTGGTAATCGCCAGGCCGAACAAATTCGAAATAGGTGTATTGAAAAAAACAAATACCAACTCCCTACTACGGAATGTGGAACAATACTAACCAATCAAATGCAACTCGCCATTGCAAATAAAAAATTTAATGTAAATTCCAGATTTCCCCTTGCTTTTTTACGAAAAGGAGAGCGATGGCCTAAAAGACTTGTATTTGCTGATTTCGTCCTGACTAATCTTTTCCCTAATAATGTGATTCTTGCAAACGATGAAATGGTCTACGTCTGCATTGATATTGTTGTTAATCAAGGCGATGTATGTATCAAAGCCAAAAAATTTGTTACCCTTCGGAATGCATTCATAACACCGTATGTCTCTTCTAAATTTCATACATTTCTGGGGGGGAAGTTAAGTGACGAGACTTTTGAATTGCGTCCATCTCAAATCTTTGCCAAAATGATGGCCCTTCCTATGAATACCTTTCCCCCAATATCGTTTGATAATGAAGAACTTGAGTGGTACTTAGTCCCCCTTTTGCATTCATTAAAAAAGTAATGTGAATTTCATTTTTGTGAATGTATAATGCCAAGAAATAGAATTTTGCTTTCCAATTTCATAAAACAAGAATTGTGAATTTTTTTTTTAAAGCCGATATTGTAAACTCTATGCATTTTCTATTAACTGATGGTCTATGACCTGTCGTCTGCCAGGCTTGTCGTCTGCCAGGTTTGTCGTCTGCTAGGCTTTCGTCTGCTATTTCTGTGGACAATTTTGGTGTATCCGCTTGGAGCGCTGACTATCACGGCTGAACTTCTACAGGGTGAGCCATCTCCTTATCTCTGGTTCATCACAAGTGAAATGTGAAAGTGAAACTGCGAAGTACGGAGCACATAAATAAAATATTCTCTAGTTTTTCGTTTGAATCAAATTTACAGTTGAAAATGCCAAATGCCAAAAGTGGTCTCAAGAAGTATTGTTGTTTCAGACACAAAAGATCAAGAAGAAAACCTCTCCAATCCTATTACTGTTTGTTTGGTTAGTTTACATTAATTTTACGTAGTTTCCATGGAGCTAGCATCTTTCTAGTATTCATTAAAAATCAATTTTTTGTTTAGATTCCCTGTTAGATAAATTGCAACTGAGAAAAAGGAATGGCTCTTGTGTCATTATTGGTTCCAATTTCCAAACAGGTGAACAAAACAAACTGTGGTGCTGATGAGATGGTTTACATTAGATGTGAAGAAGTCATTGAAAACAGCATAAATGATTTTGTAGCAAGTAAGTTAATTGTTAAACTGTTAAATCGAGTATCAATGTCATCTCAGTTTAACTTAGGTGTGGCCGTCAACTATACCACAAGCAAAACCCAAACAGCAATATAACTTATTATAATTTCTGCTTCAGAGAGTCAGGTGAAGGAAGTTAAGAAACGTGTTGAATGCGTCATGTGCAGCTGTAAGGTGCTAAAAAACAACCACAGAAGACACTCGTAACAAAACAGAACAAGGATATGGTATTTAAGATAGTAGGTTAAGTTAACTTATTAGTTGATTGATTGATATGATTATGATTATTTGTTCAGGGTAAATTCTCTTCTGCCACTGTGTCTTCTATCGAAGATGAAGACCAAATCGAAGAGCGAGAAGTGTCCGAGCCGTAAGCTAATAACGCGCAATTTATTGAGAAACAAAAAGTTTGCAAGGAAAGGAGTTTTGAAACGCAAGACGGACATTCCTGAAGTTGAAACACCAAAAAACTTGTTCGAGGAACGTTAATCTATAAGTGCAATTTGCTGTTTTAAGTATGTGACCAATATTTCCTTCATTTTCGAATTTTTTGTTCTAATTTTGTAATAAATGCCTTTTAGAAACACCGCAAGTTAAAAACACAGCTCACTTTTGAGGTTATATGTAAAAATGCAAATAAGTTTCTTAATTTTCAATACAGTGAATTTGTCTGACTTGCCAAGTTCAACTCCCATTTAGCTTTCTATGTGACCTTGTTGTGGACTTGTGGGCTTTTTCATATTTTTTTATAGAAGAATGACTGACTAACTTCTTGCAATGCAGTGGAATCGTGATTGATGTCAGTTTAAAGTTTTTCACAGTAACTGAATTGAATGATTTTTTCATTTTCTATTCCGTGGCATAGATTTGACAGGTGTATATGCATGAAAATAAGATAACAAAGAATCGGTGTTTGACGTTTGAAAAAATGCCTTGTCCTGATTTGCGTCACAATTGGTATTATGTCATCTTTTTCTGTGACATATTTTGTTGACTTTCCCATCTTGCAGGCGTCATTAACATATAGAAAGAAAAATAAATATATCTCTCATTAAACGTTTATCAAATGTTGTATCAGCGGAACACGTCATTAAGTAAAGACTTACAAACTGGCAACGAAGTAAACACATGTATTTTACGTCAAAAACCTACGAAAATGAATTTTACACAAGATAACCTCTGAATAAATCTTTACATGTTATGTTACTCAACGCTTAAATCTGTTATTTACTGAATGTTGTTGATTTGTATCAAGTTTACCCAGGCCATCTAGCGGTGGCTGATGAAAGTTTTTGCATATTGTTTATTTGGAACGTAATTTGAATTGCCAAATTGCCCCCCATAATGCATGCTATTTACAATGTGTTAATTGAAACCATAAATAATGCAGTTTTACATCAGCTTTCGAACGGAAAATAGTTCTTGGGCCGCGAAAACTTTTAGCGCCGTGGCTGCTTTGTTTTTTTCCTCCCCCTTCCTTTTAAATTTGAAGATGTGTCCGTTGTATGATTTTAAATCGCATTGCAAATGCGTTCACTTGAATGGATTTGGATCTTAGGCGCTAAAATTCTTCACGGGTAATAGCTTCTAACACCATTCCCTGATTCCATTCTCAACCCCTAATAACAGTTCCCTGCCTTTTTTATTTCCGTTTAAGTCGCGAACACACGCTGAAACAAGATTTCTGTACATTCGACAGGTTCGAAAATAGAACGAATGATATTTATTTGATTGTTATGCATGTAAAAAATATATCCGTTTCATAACTAATTTCCCTTAATTTTTTGTTTATTTTTTCATTTCATGCCTCAATATTTATTTTTCAACGAGTTCGATTCTGAACGCCAGATGGCGAAGTCTTCGCCTCCCTTTTTCGTCTTATTGGCTCTCACAGGGGCAGGGATAGGAATTCTGGCTACACGTCCTACACCTGTCGCCTTCATGGCAGTAGATACATGTTTACAGGCCTTAACCATTAAGTAGGCGGGTAGGCCTTGCTAGGGGCATAGCCTTCTCTATTAGAGAAAGCCGAAAGGAACGCTATCCCTTGCATGTTGGAAAAGTGAAGCACATTTTGCTCACCTTTCCTCCCATTCCCTTCCTCCAAGGGTACCCACGGGAGCCATCTGGTGATAAAAATGATGTAGGGGGGAGGGGGAGAATCACCCGGATTTATGAGCGGTAATTTATGAACGCCCCATTTATATTTTGCCGTGAGGGATTTTAATGACGATGTTACACGGAACGGCATGCATTCCTGTTTATTGCATATGCTCATTCGCAGCCATTCAACACGTGAAGCCGTACAATAAAGTTTTTTTGTCTCCGGCTCGGCGAGAATGGGCATAACATGTGTAATTGAGGGATGCCTCATTCATTTCAGAAGGAATGAATTCATATCGATCGAAAAGTTAACTTTTTAAAATCGCCACTAGGCGATAAAACGGCTCCCGTGGGTACACTTGAAGGATGGGCAAAATTGGAGGTAGGGAAGCAAAATTTGCTTCAAAAAAAAGCTCCAACCTTTCGGCTTTCTTAATAGAGAAGCAACACAGTCTTCACCAGTGAACTGATACTGATCCGATTCCGTGTCGTTAAAAAACGGATTTTTTGAGGGCCGTAGAACGGATTGGTTTCCGTTCTCTAACGCTAGAGTCGCATGAAGGCAATAACGTTATGCCTACCCTCTAGCGCCTCTAGCTGATTCATAATCGGATTCGTTTCAGTTAACCGATTTTTGACAAAGCAGCGCGTTGTTCAAATCAGTGAGCGGACCCGTTTCCGTTCACAGATCCGTTTCAGTTTATTATCAACTTGTTTTTATAATAAGAAGCGCTAAATAATAAAAACGCTAAATAATTCCCGCCATCGTGCTCGACGGCGATTGGTTGATTAATTTTTACATATTCGGGAAACAAAACCTTATTTCTAACATTTCCGTGGGCATCAGCGTAATCTTTGTGATCTGAGAATCACGAAAATGGTATACTATTTAATTGATTTTATCAAAGATAAGTAATCGAACAGTTAGCTTAAAGTTTGGGTGTGTAAGCTCAGCCCCCTCCTCTTTAAGTCTGAAAATGGAATAATAATAATCTGAAAAAGAATAAAGCGGTAGGCTGCATAGCATTAGGCCTGTGCGCGTGAAAAAGCGTTCGCGTGAAAAAGCGTTCGCGTGAAAAAGCGTTCGCGTGAATCATACGGGCATAGACAGAAAAGTGATTGTTTTTCAATTCATATTCGGATTCAGCGTACAAAGTTGAATACAGACTATAAATTTTAATATTATCGAAGGTAGTTTGTATAGTATAATATGCGTTTGCGTGATAAAGTGTTTGGCGTGAATTACACGTACATGCCTTTATAACGGATTGTTTTTTAATTCAGATATAAATTCAGCGTAAAAAGTTAAATAAATGCTATTAATTTTAATGTTATCGAAGGTAATTTGCATTGAGTAATATGCGCCAGCGTGAAAAAGCGTTCGGCGTGAATTACACGGATATAGATAGAAAAGTGATTGTTTTTGAATTCATTTTTGAATTCAGCGTAAAAAGTTGAATATTCAGCATTAATTTCATTGTTTTTGGTGTTAGCGGGGGGGAGTTATTCGTTTTTGACAAAATTTTTCATAGAAACCAAACGACCCAATTCTCTTTCCTTATCTAGGCGACTTTTTTCGAGATTTTTTTTTCGTCACAAACGGCAAACTCCCGCCAAATTTATGAAACCATTAGATGTACTCAATTTTTTACACTGAATCCGAATCTGAATTCAAAAACAATCACTTTTCTATCTATATCCGTGTAATTCACGCCCGAACGCTTTTTCACGCTGGCGCATATTACTCAATGCTAACTACCTTCGATAACAATAAAATTAATAGCATTTATTCAACTTTTTACGCTGAATTCAAATATGATTTCAAAAACAATCACTTTTCTATCTATATCCGTGTAATTCACGCCGAACGCTTTTTCACGCTGGCGCATATTACTCAATGCAAATTACCTTCGATAACATTAAAATTAATAGCATTTATTTAACTTTTTACGCTGAATTTATATCTGAATTAAAAAACAATCCGTTATAAAGGCATGTACGTGTAATTCACGCCAAACACTTTATCACGCAAACGCATATTATACTATACAAACTACCTTCGATAATATTAAAATTTATAGTCTGTATTCAACTTTGTACGCTGAATCCGAATATGAATTGAAAAACAATCACTTTTCTGTCTATGCCCGTATGATTCACGCGAACGCTTTTTCACGCGAACGCTTTTTCACGCGAACGCTTTTTCACGCGCACAGGCCTAATGCTATGCAGCCTACCGCTTTATTCTTTTTCAGATTATTATTATTCCATTTTCAGACTTAAAGAGGAGGGGGGCTGAGCTTACACACCCAAACTTTAAGCTAACTGTTCGATTACTTATCTTTGATAAAATCAATTAAATAGTATACCATTTTCGTGATTCTCAGATCACAAAGATTACGCTGATGCCCACGGAAATGTTAGAAATAAGGTTTTGTTTCCCGAATATGTAAAAATTAATCAACCAATCGCCGTCGAGCACGATGGCGGGAATTATTTAGCGTTTTTATTATTTAGCGCTTCTTATTATAAAAACAAGTTGATAATAAACTGAAACGGATCTGTGAACGGAAACGGGTCCGCTCACTGATTTGAACAACGCGCTGCTTTGTCAAAAATCGGTTAACTGAAACGAATCCGATTATGAATCAGCTAGAGGCGCTAGAGGGTAGGCATAACGTTATTGCCTTCATGCGACTCTAGCGTTAGAGAACGGAAACCAATCCGTTCTACGGCCCTCAAAAAATCCGTTTTTTAACGACACGGAATCGGATCAGTATCAGTTCACTGGTGAAGACTGTGTTGAGAGAAGGCTATGCTAGGGGATGCCCGAATTTTGTCAGGAATTAGCAGACGAAAGTTATTAGTCCTCCAATTTAAAGACCATGGCTGATCAGTTATTCTATGAAGACTTGAAGGGAGATAAAAATAATTATGCATTTCCGTATATGTACTTCAAAAATGTTGCAAGGTAGGCAACTTACATTTTTCAAGATTTAAGGAAATTGACAAATAACTGGTCATCATAAATACTTCACAGGCACCAGCGAATGAAGGGTGTACTAGGAGTTCAACACTTCTCTAAGAGATCTAGTTTGAACAAATCTAAACCTCACAGATATTTTGGAAAAAACGCATTAAGAAGATTAACAAAGATTGCCAATACCCAACCTCTCCAGCCACTGTGTACTGAAACAAATCCTTTAGGTATTTATGATTCAAGCACTGCCTTGTACATACAAGGTAGAAAAGCTGAAAGAACCAATGATGAACAAACTCAAGGGATAAAAGAATTAGAAATGTCACGTCAAACTGCACTTTTCAATGAGAAGCTTCGGGAAAATCCCCACAATGTGAATCTATGGCTTTCTTTTATTGAACATCAAAATTCTGCTTCCTTCTCGTTGATGGAAAATGATTCTGATATCAGCCAGAGCCAGCATAAAAAATTGGGAAGAAACTTACACCGGAGAGCTCAATTGGAACGTAAAGTTGCAATTCTCGACAAAGCTATTGAGCACAACCCGAAGAGTGTGAAATTGCTAACGGCCCGTTTAAATATTGTCGCCGAATACTGGGATGTTTCCACCTTGCACCAAGAATGGCGAAACGTACTTTTTCTGAATCCTGTATCAATTGAACTTTGGAATGAGTATCTGAATTTTATAGAAAATAATTTTGAAGGATTCAGTGTTGCGTTGGCTTTGAAAACGTACGCTTCATGCTTTCAAAAACTTCTGCAAATGCAGCAACCATCGTTTGCTTCTCACCAACGACCTGCACATTTAGAAGAGTTTATCATTGGTCAGTCTACTAACAGCAATATTTTATTTCATTACATTTTATATTGTTACAATAATTTTTTTTTTTTTTTTTTTCGATGTAATTTAGATATTGCTTCACGACTGTGCTCATTTCTTCGGCAGTGTGGCTGGATCGAGAAATCAGTTTCGTTGAGTCAAGCACTTCTTGAGCTATGCTTTAAGCGGCCAAATGATATTTCTTCACCATTAACTTGGTTGGAATCCTTGTGGGAAGCTCGTGTTCCAAGAACGGGTGAAGTGGATTTTATTGAGAGTGCGGTAGCTACAGAACGACAGCTGCCCATTCGTGCTGTTCATGGGATAGATGGTATATTTTTTTTACCTAACTTTTTGTGGGTTGTTTTATACAGCTGAAGATTTGCATTGTTTTATACAGCGCTAGAAGCTGAAGACGCGATTATAACCTCCAATCAATCTTTTCCTGTTATTTGGCGTCTAATCGAGAGCTTGCGATCACGTGAACATTTTCAAGCTTGTTCAAGTAGCACTGACTGTGATGACGAAGATCGCTTTGTTTCATTCACCGATCTCTCTCCATACCTTTTCATCGGCGAGAAAAAGAATCATTTACAATTTCGCCTGTTGTTTGGATGTCTCGTATCACTTGGTATTCCTATTCTACCCGCAAGCCAGGCTCAATTGTTCTGGGCTCCTCTTGTCCTCGAAGATAACCTCCTTCGCTGTCTTGCGAATGTTCCAAAAATTGCTTCGTTATCGAGTTCTCAACCAAACATAGTGAACAATATGTCCTATTTGACATTCTTGAGGCGTATCGTTCTTCAGACTTACAGACTGATAAAGCAACCGTATCAATTGGAACTAGCTCTATGGTGGTTAGATGTCGAAAGAGTCCGAATAGGTGCTATTGCTCGATCGTCAACCCAAGTCGATGTCAAAAACAGATGGAAAGAGGCTAAAACTTGGGTAAAAGCCTTCTTAAAAGACGTTTCGAGCAGTGATTCTGTCACCACTTTGTTGCTTTATAATGGATACGCGGCACTGGAGCTTCAAATGGGAAACGAAGAAGAATACCGCAAGATTTTATCTCAACTGATGAAGATGTACAGTGTTAATCCTTTACTCGTGGAACAAGAAAAAAATCCAGGACTAAAGGCTGCTTTGATCCGAATATGGTTCTCGTACGCCCGGTCCTTGCTTCGATGTAAGGCTCAGGGGAAGCCAAACCAACAAGCAGCTTTGGCACAACTGGTTGCTCTAGGAGCGGGTTCGACCTTCTCTGACCGTGGTACCTATACACCTGCAATGTTGTTGAAAGCCAAAAGAAAATACCAGGCTGTGCTTCAACAGATGAATGAAAATAGCATCGTGGACAAAGTATCGGAAAATCTAACCTTCTTGTATCCAGACGAACTGGTTGAGCTTCTTGGCTGTTATTCATATTTCTTATCTTTAACGGAGGGTTGTCGATCTGCCTTTCACATGGTTGAACAATGGCTAGTTTCTTCACAAAAAAGAGATCTTCATTTTACCGCTGAAATGCGATACAACATTGAATTCGTAAAGTAATTCCTAATGGCATTTCAGTTAACAAGTTTTGGAGTAAAATGTTTTATTCTTAGATATCATATCCGCCGAGAATGCGTATACGTCAATCTACTTGAATTGTCGTCGGAGGCCCGAGAATGGGCAAAAGATATTCAATCTCGTTTATTCCACGATACGATATGTACTGCACTGGCTGAATACCCAGATAGTATGCAGTTATTAACTATTTTTATTAATTCCGAGGTATAATTTTTTTTGTTTGTTTTTGAAACTAAAAGACTTTGGTTATGAATGTCATTGATCTACCTTTCCTCTCCGTTTTTGTAACAGGAACGGTGCAGCATGTTTAGTGGCTTATGGAATACTTTGACAATGCGTGCGAAAGCTACGCAGAGTAAATCTGGAAGTCGAGCAGCATTAGCCGCTTGTTTAGCCCTTGCAAACCGAGAAGAAATCGTAAAGAAAGGAGAGGAAACAACATTCAAAGAATTGCCTGGCTGCTCAGGGGGAACAGCGACACTTTATCTCAGTTATCGACGAAAAATGGAGCATCTGGCAGAATACTGTGTTTCGCAATATCCAGGACGTTGTGTTACTCTACTGTGGAGAATTTTGATGCATAGTGCGCACGTGGCTGGCAATCCGCAGAGATGCAAAGAATTATTTTACCGTGCCATACGAGATTGTCCTACTTCCAAGGTATATGCTGAACGAACAATAACTTATGTGCCTTCTGCTCAAATTAATTTATTGTACTCATTATTTTAGGATATTTGCATGGATATAATACAGTATGAGCCATCTTCTTTAAAGGAAGTGACAAATTTAATGACAGAAAAAGATTTACGCCTCCGATTTCCTCTTGAAGAACTTGAGCTTCTACTCGAAACTGAAAAAGAAGAAAATGCTGATGGATTACATCAAGTTCAAATTGGTAATAAGAATGATTCGTTTGTTGATGCAACAGCGTATGCCGAAGCACTTAAGTCGTTGACCTCGGAAAGTGAAGATAATTTCAGCGAAGATTTACAGCAGGATAGTGAGGAAGACTAATGTGTATTTAGTATAACGCTATTGTGAAAATAAAGTTTTGTTATTATTCGTTGTAATTGAATATCTTTTTCTGTCGCATTTCTTGATTGCTAGTTTGGCTAATCTAAGATCCCCTTCACGTTAATACAATCGTTATTAGTTTACTTATCTTCCTTAACGATGTCACGAGAATTCTTGAAAAAGTAAACGAAACTCTCGGCCTATGTGAATAGCTGAAATGGGCCAAGTTGGTAAACCAAACTGTAATGGATACGGACTTGCGAATTTTGGCTGCTAAAGTCGTGAGAATGGATTTTCCAGTAAAGCCCAAATGCTCTCCGATCCTCCCAGGCTGTGTAGTCTACGGTATATATCATCCGGTCTCTTCCGAAAATTAGTCAAATTCTTGCTCCCGAGATGACATTCAGGTGAGAAGGAGTTAATTCGTAATAAAGAAAAGTTTTAAAAAGCAAAGATCTGATGAACCTTATGCGACTTTCCGTCACTGTCCATCGCTCTCATTTGTCAGTTTCATGTTTCTCTCCAAGTCCATCATAAGGGAGTCTTCCATTACTCGTTATTGTCATTATCGAATCGGGTAATCGGGTAGCATATGGAAACACAAAATTATCTTTATCAGTATGCTAGCTAACTGTTGGCAAATTGAAAGTGGGTTATTGGATACGTTTCCGTCGGCGACGCGGGATATCCGCGTTCAAATCTTGTTTGCATTGATAGATTTCAAAGCAAATCTAGCTAATGAATATAATTTAATAAATCTTTGATGAACTAAATTATATTTAAAAATTTAAAAAAAGTATTTATATATGATTAATAATTATTTAATTCGTAAACAATTCAATATTTTCATGACAGGAATAATAATGTAAACACTAATCTCATCCAAGTCTAGAACGCGGATCTCCCGCGTCGCCGACGGAAACGTATCCAATAACCCACTATCAATTTGCAACTGATAACTAGCATACTGATAAAAATAGTTTGATGTTTCCATGCGCTACCCGATTACCCGACCGATAATGACAATAACGAGTAATGGAAAGACTCTATTTTGTATTGCAAAAATTGTTCTACTTAGCCGAGGGGTAGGGGAGTCTACCGATAAACAGTCTACACTTTTTCCAGACATTTAATACCTAGGGCAAAAAAAAGCTGTCTGGACTGATATTACCCAACCCCCCTTTATAATGATTTTGCGCCAAAACCACCCTACCTCTCCTTAAAAAGGTAAACTATTAATTTTTTCTACACACAGATGGCTTTTTCAAAATAAATCGGTGTTAACCTTTTTGTGCAGGATACTGTATACCTCTAAACTATTATACCATGGTGCATCCCATCACTTCATACATTTATTAGTGTTGGGGATACATCGAAATTCTATAGATACTAGATATATCGTATCGGAGTATTGGCGTATCGTCGATGTATCGGTGTATCGGTATCGTAGATGGTTTGAATGGTTCGTTTGGATTGTTCTTATTGCAATACCCGTTTAGCTCAATGGTACGGTCTAGCGCTTCTGACCTCTGTAAATCTGTCATTCTAAGTCCAGTGTTCTAGTCTCGCAGTGGAATGTATACAAATACTAAATTTTCTTTTGATAAAGTAATTGAATTTTTCCATAGAGTTTCTCTTCACAGAAACACAAATCTTTCGATCTAATTATTTCTTAAATATCGGTATAGATAATTTTCTTCGCTTTTATATTCTATAACCAGGTATAACACAGTCGATGTGGGTGGTTGGTATAATCTGTGACTGCGAATTGTAACGTTGTAAGCAGTAAGTTCTATTCACACGGAGTAATTTTTACTTGGGCTTTTTTTTGTGCTTTTTCTTTTTTTTTTTGCGTGTATTGGAATGTATTGGAATGTATCGATAAACCTCAGTTCATGTCTTTCGTAGTTTACCGCATGGTTTTTTGTAGAGAATGGCTCTGTGGTACAGTAGTGCCCAGTGAACTGATAGTGTGATGTTCGATTCCATAAACATGCTTATTTTGAGATGTCAGTAGGAAACATAAGGAAAATCTTTTTTGAAATGAATATTGCAATTGAAAAATATATTTCGAATCATCGGTATCGGTATTCTTCATGAAATTTTGATCTGCCTTATTGTAAATTGTTTTGTGTTATCATGGTTAGTTGACATAATCTTGGGCTGTGGTTTCATATTCCCGTAGTTCAATTCTGGGAATGTACATTTTGATTTTTTTGCTTTCTGAATTTTTTTTTGGTTTTTCGTATCGTAATTATCGACAAACCTAAAATCATGTCTTTTTTAGTTTGTAAAATTAATTTTAGTAAAAATGGCATATCTGTTTGAAAGCGGAGAGTGGATTTGTGGTCCGGGGCTCAATTCTTGAAGAGAATACTAATACTACTAAATATATACTAATACTAAATAAAAGCAATGAAAACATCTATTAATAAATTTGCGAATGTCATAATTATAAATAATATTTTGAAGTTTCGAAGATAAATTTTAAAAATTGAAACAGAACTGTTTATTAACATTATGTGTTGTTTTGCAAAAGATAAATAGAAATTCTGAAGTATTGGTTAGATCGGCGACTGGAAACATGTACATTTAGGGTTCAAATCCGAATATGGGTTTTATTTTTGATTTTCTTTATTTTCAATATTTTCCATTTGGTTCTCGTATCGATACGTATCGATATATTGAACTTCATCCCGTCCCTACTTCCCACTTTTTGAACATGTAGTGGTGGCACAGTGGTATGGTACAGGATAATAACCCTGGAGTCGATGGTTCATGTCCCAAGATTTTAGAGGAAATGGACATGTAATATTTCTGCTAGGTTGTTTTGTTAAAGATATCTGTACTGGAGGATGAAGAGGAGGATTCGTCATCAATCGGCAATATAAGTATATCTATTATACTATATATTGCCGCTTGTCGAGTTTTTATTTCCACCGCTAGATGGCGCTGATCCGATATTCAGATAGACCAAGATCGGATGCTGAGTTGCCAAGGCTGAATTCCGACCTGCGGTATTTGTCCTCTCGGGCCCTATAGGAGGGAAATGAAAAATAATATATTTAATTAAGTTGTAGTTAGTTTTATTATAAAATCTTTTGGAATCGTGTGCTATACCTCTGTGCTGATATAATACAAAAAATTTTATCTCCAAAAAAGCTGTTATTTTTCCAGGAAACTTTTTGAAAGGTACTTGTTTACCTTTCCACAACACCACCCCCCCCTTCCCCGTATTACAACTGTAGAACAAGAAGCAGACGTTTTTCTAAGTAAATTTCTGTTTCCTTATGAATAAGTCCTTTAGCATAATCAGATAACTTAAAAATACTAATTTTGTCAAATAACTCATTACCGACATCACAAACTACACTACTCATGACATAAAAAACGAAAACAGTTTGACAGAATTGACACTACAGTCACTAGTCACAGTCAATCACTTAACGTCTGCTACGGTACATTGTAAACAAGTACCTTTCAAAAAGTTTCCTGGAAAAATAACAGCTTTTTTGGAGATAAAATTATTTGTATTATATCAGCACAGAGGTATAGTACACGATTCCAAAAGATTTTGTAATAAAACTAACTACAACTTAATTAAATATATTATTTTTCATTTCCCTCCTATAGGGCCCGAGAGGACAAATACCGCAGGTCGGAATTCAGCCTTGGCAACTCAGCATCCGATCTTGGTCTATACATCGGAATCGGATCGTATCGATATCGAATATCTAAAATTATAGCAACAAGGCAACTTGATCTCAGCCAACGCGACGAAACGGTAGGACGAATGTGACCATCAATTCGTTGCACCATTTCGTCGCGTCTTCTAGACACCGCTACGCGTGCTGCCCCCAATGGCACCATTTTTAATCTTTGGCACTGTCAATAGCAGACTCTTTTTCAACGATTTGAAAAAATTTTCCCGGCGATTCAAAATTGGGAAAGCAAGTTAAAACATTAAGTTTAACACGTTCAAAACAAAATCAACTTCAAAGGCATTGTTTAAGTGGGTTGAGACATTAACACATTATTACCAATTAACTGAAGCTTTGGAACTAGCTCAATCATCGTAAAAGGTATGTATGTAAAAATACTTGATATTTCAAATGTTACCGTCAGCTAAAATGTCATGATAGTTTAATTAAATCATTTAGGAATGATCGAAGAGAATGATGTGAGGATGGAAGATGAATTTTATGATGATGACATGGAGCATGATGTGATTGAAACTGGAGAGATCCTTTCACAACAAAAGTACAAATCAAATAGCATTGTGGTTGGGCAAAAGTTCCCTAATTACATAAAAGTATGTAGCAAGCAAGTATTGTACATTTATATTTGATACGATAACCATAAATTATTTTTCAGGAACAAATGGCTGAAAGGACTAAACGGAATAAAGAGAAAAAGAGAGAACTGAGAAATGGTCCTAGCACAAAAAGATCCAGAATGAGAAATTTACAGAATCAGGTTAGTACTAATTATGAACAAAGTTACTCATGAATTTGTTATTTAATTATTTAGCTATCCTCTAACACTCAGTATCAATGACGATTCATTATTTCATTCTAAATTAGATGGCGACTATGGCCCGAGAAAACGAGTGCCAATTTCTCTGCCTTTTAATGAGTAAAAATGACGTAAAATATTCGTCAAACATCATTGTGGAGGGATCGTTTGCCAAATAATTTGAGGAGCGGATAGAATTTCGTGATAATTTTTAATTTTTTTCCCTTTGATCTTTGATCTCAAGGGATTCCTTTACCATAATGCTGAAAAGGAAAGGAAGATGGTACATATGCTGACCAAACGATTATATACGGCTAGGAAACAGATCCCAAAACTACATGGAAAGCATGAAACTATGTTAAACGATCGGAAATTGGCCATAGTCGATCTACCTAGCATACGAGAAAAACTCGAAACTCAAGCGAGACTTGTAGGAGGTAAGATACATACCAATTTCATTCGCGTTTATTCATACTTCTCAAATTATACATTCGTTTTTTTTATAACCAAGGTTGACAAACAAATGGCCTTTGGAGAATTTACAAAGAGAATTAGAGGGTATCTGTGTGGTTATGAGAAACTTGCGTGAGCGGGAGATGCGTTTTGCTGGTATGTAGAATAATTTGATTGATTTCTTAACAATATTACTCTGTATGATATTTTTCAGATGGTTGCAAAGCAATGACTGTTTTTCGTAGGAAATTGACTCATCTAAAAGCAAGAGCCTGTGACCTTATCAAACTCATCAATGGAAGAAGTCAATGGAACATAACTGAGGAACATCGGATATCTGACATTTTCCCCTGGCAGACCTCTGGATACAGTGAGAACTTATTGTTTTCAAAAAAATATTTTTGTTTATTCATTATTAAACAGCTCGTTTTTTGTTGTCTCGAAGCATCCGTCGCTGAAGACTTTCAACTAGTTGACACATGGGAGCTACATAAGAGATTCCAAGAAGAAGAATTTCAAACGAAGCGGGAAAGGGTTTCATTCATTTCTAGAACGTGCGAAGGATTAAAGATTTTAGAAAGTGACATCGAAAAACTTTCAAGTTAGTTAAGCGAATTTTCCCAGTTTTTAAACGCAAAAAATTAACATATCTTTTTTTTCACCTTAGACGAGCACAACAAACTGTCTCAAGGAAAAATCATTCTAAAGAACGCTGAAATCAAGCGTTTAAAACTGATGTTAAACGATGCCCTTTTTTCCTTTGACGTGGAGTTTGAATTTGATGAAGATGCGTTGCTGGAAATGGAATATGAAGAGGAAGACATTGCCTTAGAACGAATATTCGACGAAGAAGAATTAAATGATACACACGATCATTACGATATTGACGACAGTATGTCTGAATAATTTTTTTAACGATTTGCCTTGTATGTATCGAGAAAGGTTTAAATACAACGTCGAACCATTATTTTAAAATTCAAACTCTGGCTTCAACATAAATAGGGCTAGAGCTTTTTTGCTATCAGTTTACTATATTCTATAAATGTCATAGAACTATATACATGATTTTTAGCTACCTATACTTTTAGGTAATCTATTGGCTAGAAGAGAAGAAACTAAATAAATCTACTAAAAAAACCTAAAATTAATAAACTAAATAAGCCGTAATAAAGAGATAAAATTTCAATAATGATCAAATAATAATCACAGTAAGGGTCATAAAAAGTTATATAGTTGAGAAAGAAAAAAAAAGGAATAAAGCGATGTCTTAACACCGTGTTTTCCGCCCCAGTTACTTATTCGATCTTGCCGTGTTTCCACCGAGAAAAAAATTTGTTATTAACTTTTTGGCAATTTTTTTGTTTTAAGAAATACAACTTTCAATTCTTCGGAAATGGATTACTCGATTTTTTTTTTTTTTTTTTTACGTATAGAACAACCGATTCCTCCTTTATCATCAATAGTTACGAATTATTTAAGATTTGTTTTAAAAACGGAGTTTTAGTCATGGCGACGAAAAAAGCTAAAAACGGTTAACTTTGGAACTTTCGTTTGGGGCCGTTAAAGATTCAAATACAAATTTCATTGCTGCTTAACTATTGTTTGATATTTCAAGCATGTTATTGTGTTGAAAAAGGTTTTTTTTTTCATTATTTAAAACCATTAAATGTTATACAAAACACCCTTCGTTGTCATGTCCCACATAAATTTAGCCATGAAAATGTCGTTGCACAACCCTATAAGTTGCCGCATCCAGCTCAAAACGGACCAATCAAAACCAAGCAATGGCTTCATTGTTTGTTTGGTTTATTTCGTAAATTAGTTTTAAATTTTTTTCCTCTGGCAACATTCATTTCTCTGGCTCGCATAGCTTATTAAAACTATTTTTCGTAAAAAGATTCATAAATTTCGAAGCAACATGATGCTCGTTTGACTTTCCTAGGTTTTTGGCGTATCTTTTATTACACGAAGTGTGATTCTGAAAACCATATTTATATTGTTCATTGTTGCAAACTGAACATCATTACATGAAGAAAAAAAAACAGTCTCAATTGAAAAAGTAAAAAACATTGACTGCCATATCAAGATGTACAACAACATTATCAATATCAACAATAACACTCAAAGATAGTTGTCTTTTGTAGTGTATTGAAGGATGTTTCTTTTGGACCTTTGCTTGATATTTTTCTAGTCTCAGTGAATATTCCATTCCCAGATTCTTTATGTAATTTTCTGAATTTTATCTAAAAAAAAAAATGCTTTGTTATATATGCCACATTTGCATATTTGATTCAATCTAAACTGAATTATAGCAGACTTGATAAAAGAAAGGATCCTTTTTTTAGTACGCAGGCTCATTCACAGCAGAACTAGAGTGCCATAAAGGAATTATTTTTTTTTAAATCACACATTGTTTTTCTTGTTAAAAGGAATAGATCACTCACTTGAAAACATTGACCTCGTATCAAGATGAACACTATCAATACCAACAATAACACTCAAAGATAGTTTTCTTTTGTAGTGCATTGTGGACCTTTCCTTTGGACATCCGCTTAATATTTTTCTAGTTTTAGTGAATATTCCATTCCTTCAATCTTTGTGTAATTTTGAGAAATTTATCTAAAATAAAAACTTTGTTATATATGCCATATTCGCATCTTTAATCCAATGTTACCTGTATTATAGAAGACTTGATAAAAGGAATGATCTTTTTTGGAGTACGCAGGCTCATTCACAGCAGAACTAGAGTAAATAGCCATAAAGGAATCAGGTAAGTTTAACACACATTTTTTTTCTTGTTAATAGGAATAGACCACTCACTCGAATTTTGTAGAATTTTAAAAATTTTATCTAAAATATAAATTATCGTTAAGTAGACTACAATTTCAGTTAAAATTCCATTGTACCTGAATTTAGAAAAGTTGAGGAAATAATATAGGGTCACGTAAGTTCTAGCATGCAGTTTGCTGAGAACCCTTTTGTTAAATGGTGGCACATAAGTACTTTTCTCCGTTGATAGTGATTAGCCCACCAACTCGATTTCCATGGAATTTTGGAAATTTCATCTGAAATAAAATTTTTTTCAAGTAAATCATGTATGCATCTTTAACTTCTATTAAACCTTAACAGTGGTCCCATCGATCTCTTTCCTAAAGATGACAATCCAAGTATCATCAGCATTTAGCGGAGGACAGCTTGAAGGAATGGGGGAAGCAGCAGTGGGGCTTACAGGAAGATTCAAAGAAGGAGTGCCCTGTAAATCTTTGATCTGAATGATAATTTCTCCGTTTTTTCGCTTCGCTCATCAATTTGCAACCGTTTCCTCTACCCACTTCAGACAAGTTGCGTCTTCTTAAAACCGCACTTCTTTCCTTTCTTAATTCTTCTCCATTTCTTTTCCACAAATATACCACAAAATACTGTTTACATGATTTTTCGCGCCCAAAACGTCTGCTGTTGACAGAGCGAAAGAATTAAAATTGTGCCATTGAGGGCAGCACGCGTAGCGGTGTCTAGAAGACGCGACGAAACGGTGCAACGAATTGATGGTCACATTCGTCCTACCGTTTCGTCGCGTTGGCTGAGATCAAGTTGCAACAAGGTCTCTGAGACGGCGTCTTAACGTGCAGACGATAAATACGCCAATGTTAAAGGATAGGGCCGTCCAAAGAATCGATTCTTTTCAAGGTCTGTCAACGATTTTTAACATCAAGCGGCCATATCATTCGAATGTTCGTCTGCAAGTTGTTTATTAGTTTTTAGTTTTTTCTTTTTCTTTTCTTCTTCTTCTTTTCATGATGACCGGTAAAACTAGAAATAGTAAATTACTTAATAAAGTAGCAAACGTTGACAAAACTTCAACACAAAGAACGCGTAAACAAAAACTAATTAAAATGGTAATGCTCAAGCAGTAACGTCTTAAATCTGATACATTTTTATTCTTAACTGTGTTGCAAACTAAAAGAAATTATGTTTCTAGATGGAATTAATGGTTAAGGAACACTATGCCAGCTTTATCATTTTCATGCATTTTCCCAACAATCATGAAAGTGCGATTAACGTACAAAAGTTAGGTGACTTTGCCATTGCAGTTTAAAAAAAACCCTGCATGAAACTTGCACGGGATGAGTTTAAGGCAGCAGCAGTCCAGTTCCAATGTGAAGTCTCAATTTATAATTAATTATTACAACAAGGTATTTCAAACTCATCGCTTGTTTCATTCCAGTGAATAGAAAATCTGGCACAGACAAAGAAGAGGAAATTTCCGTTCTCAGACACCACACTTCTAATGGTAACAAAACCAAGCTTGATAAAAATGTTTTAGCTGTACGATGTAGACCTTACTCTAGTGGCTTAGTTCTACATTATCATTCTGCTGAATCAGTTCCAGATCCCTAAATCAACATGGACTCTGTTGTTGCCACAGGCTCAGTGCAATCTCATCAAACTCCTGTGGTAGTTTCAGAAAACCCTGCTTCTACTGCTAATACAACCAGGCCTCATGCAACTGTTGTGGCTGTTTTAGGTGGCTGTTCTCCTAGCTCAGCTCCACCTCGTCATTCTGGTGTATCTGTTCCAGATCTCTCAATTCCAGGCTCAATTCAACATCATTCAACTGAGGGTGTTACTAAACTATGGAATTGGAACTTCCAAAATGGAAGTATAAAATCTGGAATTCGACCGAAAACTATGGAATACGCTAGGTGGCGCTGGCTGTCCGAAAGTCTGGAAATCAGAACCTAAACTCTGGAAGATCAACCGAAAACTATGGAATACGTTACGGGAGTAGGTGGCGCTACAAATCCTGAAATCCCGGAACAACATATCCTAAAGTATGGAAGTAGAGTCGGGAAAATATGGAAATTAAAAATTAAACTACAAATACAAAGAAGTGAAAAACGATATAAATTCTTGACTGTTTATTGTTTTTTTTCTGATTTAACACATTGCATTTCTTTATCTTATGAGAACTCAGACCAAAAGTAAAATACGGTTAAATAAAAATGAAGCAAATTGGTCAAAATTCACAATTCTTATTGCACAATTAGGAAATATTTTTCACAATTTAATACGGATAGCATTGAAATAACAATGAAAAATCGTGAAGTGGCAACCACACCACACACCGCACATGAAAATCACAAACGAGAAAGCAATTTTTAAAATGTTACGCACAATGCACTATAAAGAAATTATTTGTTTGCACTTTTTTAAACCACAGATTAAAATCACGAAGAGTTCCCGAATGGCCGAATCACAAATCCAAATAGCACGAGGTCCCATAAACAAGCATGTATTCAAAAGAACTGCATACAATATCTCAGCCTCCGTGTGGTTCACCGATTCCCCCTTCTCTCTAAATATGTCTCTAGGGAAAAACCGTCATACCACCCACCCACCCCCAAATTTACAAGTGTGATATACTGATTTAAGAAAATAAAACCGTTCATAATTGAAATGGAAGGATTCATTGGTTTATTCAGCATTACTTTTATTTTACAAACGAGTAACAGCAAAATATTTAAATCTGAAATACATGCAAAAAGGAAAATAAATATGCAGGGCTAATAAAAATAATCGGTACGTTAATTCAAATATGAAATGTTCTAACTGCAAGTCGATGGCCGAACTGTAAGTCGGAAAATGTTAGATTTTACGGCAATCGAAAGATCTTGCCAAGAGCTTTCGATTTCAGTAAAATTTGAAGCAAAATACTTAAAATAACAAAAATCGTAGAATGATAAAATTTTTTTCGTTTTATCGCCAAGGTCCAGTATTGTGCCAGAGCGATAAAACTAAGATTTATTTTTCCTTCAACGATTTTTTTTATTTTTAATATTTTGCTTTAAATTTTACTGAAATCGAAAGCTCTTGGCAAGATCTTTCGATTGCCGTAAAATCTAACATTTTCCGACTTACAGTTCGGCTGTTATTAATTATTCAATTTTTCACACTTTTCGGGAGAGGGGGGGGGCGTACACTCAACTTGTATCCCGTCGTTTGAGTAGTTTTCTTCACATAAACTTATTTATATTATAATTTTTGTAATCCTCTTTGCACGAAGAACACAATTCCTACAAGAACGACGATCTGAAACATAGTTTTACTTCAAATATATCCAAACAGAAATGGACCAATCATCAACGAGCATGAAGGCGGCCATCATTTTTACGCGCCACTTTAAATTGCATTCATGTACAACTAAAAACTAACCAAGAAGCTTATTGTTCCTCATTGTAATTTTTTTGTAATGCCAAAATACAATAGATTTAAAATCGTAGTTTTTTTTATTTAAAAGTTTATTTACTATTAGGGACATGATTAAAAGTAAAGTAAATAGACTAATAATCTTTTTCAGTACTGTTGGAGTCAGTGTCGGAATCGGAATAATTTTCGGAGTCAAAGTCGGAATCCTTTTTTGCCTCATCTCCGTAAGTGTAACTCCTGAACAAGGCTACTGCTCTGGCCACTTTTAATTTCAGTCGTTGAAGTTCTGTGTTGATCAAAACAAGCTTACCTCTGTAAGTCTGAATTGATTTCGGGTACAGTGTAACCTAAATATTTAAGTGTATATTTTTCTTATATTTCATGACTCTGTCTTAAAAATTACGTTTTCCCAACCTGGTTTACTTGTGATTCCTGCCAGCTCTGAATTATTGCAGTATGTATTTCTTTGTCTTCTTTAAGCCTGGAATGGATTTTCGCTAAAGATTCTAGATAGTTTTTCATTTCATATTTAGTCTGTATGACTTTCTCTTCCCTAGCAAGACAAGTTTTCTCTAATCCAAAAACGATTGATACAGGGTTGTAGATCTTTTTATGCTGATCATTTTTAATATAGGGTTTAGGGTGTGCAAATGAGCGGGAGTGTCCGTAAAACGCGTACAAAGTTTCAAGTTTTACGGAACTGACGCGCTGCCCAAGCCGGCCAGAAGAAGGGTCGGAAGGGGGGGATTGCGCGTACCCATGGGAGAGGGGACAGTGAAGGGGGGTTTACCTGAGCCACACCATACGGCCCCATGTTTTCCCTTTGCCTCGCATGATAACGGTGGTGTAATGGTTAGCCGGTTAGCAGGTGATGCGAAAGATCCGAGGTTCGAATCTCGGTGAAGACTAGATGGATATTTCAGAAAAATTAATTGAAATTTGGAAAATACTACATCATCAAATTTTTCAATATCAGTAAATATTTTTGTCGACATGTTAGCAAGTCTTAAAAAGTGTCTGGTCTCGATGGAAGTTGAGGATCAGTGGTAAATACTAATGGTTCACGAACGCGAGCAGGATCGTGATGAGTCATGACGGGAAAAGAGAAGAAGACACAGATGAACCTAAGCTACAAAATGAGTATATTGTCACATTGTAAAAGTGTACCTCAACTTCTTTGTTGATGACTCACTATTAAGGGGACGGGGGACTGCACGTGCCAAAAGCTCCCGGGGGAGAGGGGAGTGTGAAAGGGGTGTTATGTTAAATACATTAAGATTATAACTTGATGACATCATGGATTACGCGGATTATGACTGGACTTACAGAGTCTAAGTCCAACTATAATCCTTCTTCTGTTTTTCGCCGAGCAAATCATAAGCTGAAAAGATCGAACGATGATCTCCTTTTGGGATGCCGAGTGAATCCGAAAGCTTTCTTTCTGTTAGGTATATTTAAAAAATGTGACATTATACTCATTTGGAAGCTCTGGGTTGTTTCTATCTCTATCTCCCCTTGTCCTCTCCACAGTCATCACGATCTTGTCACGGTCGTGAAGATTTACCACCGATCTTCAACTTCCATCAACTACGGAATATTTTTAACAATTTCAATTTTTCAAAAAACTTAGATTTCCTAACCGACTTGATGTAGATTCGAACCTCGGACATTTCGCATCACCGGCTAACCGGCTAACCATTCCACCACCGTTAATATGCGAGGTACAGGGAAAACATGGGGCCGTATGGTGTGGCTCAGGTAAACCCCCCTTCACTGTCCCCTCTCCCATGGGTACGCGCAATCCCCCCCTTCCGACCCTTCTTCTGGCCGGCTTGGGCAGCGCGTCAGTTCCGTAAAACTTGAAACTTTGTACACGTTTTACGGACACTCCCGCTCATTTGCACACCCTAAAACCTATATTAAAAATGATCAGCATAAAAAGATCTACAACCCTGTATTAATCGTTATTGGATTAGAGAAAACTTGTCTTGCTAGGGAAGTGCCCTTCTTCTTTCCAGCGTTTAGACATCATCCATGCATCAATCAAAGAGTAATTTGACGTAAAATTTACTAAAAAAACAAAACGAATATAGAATAAAATAAGATGTTACAGACCCCTTAAATCAATATACTTTCTGCAGTTTCGTTCCAAGGAAACGATCCATTCCCATACGATTCTTGAGTAATGTTGAAGTTGGACTGTTCATTAATCAATTTTATTAGAGCAGCAGCTCTTGCGTTTGCTTCTTGCAATTTAAAACGGAATTTATCTCGTACCGAAGTGGTATCTATGAACGGAAGCAAAAAATGATATGATATATCGAATTTTTTTTACACTAATTAAATTTTACCTCCATATTTATTCATGATTTTACGTGCCCACGCAGCTGTCATGAAATGGCCTTCAAGATCGGCTTTGAAAGAATTCGGTAATTTCCTTTCCTTCTTTTTTTTCATTGGTTCCAACTGTTTCGCTCTCAATCAAGTTTTCTTTGTGTGGAGACTTGAAATCTTCAGTGACGGTGTCATCTAAAAATTATTGGTGTTATTTAAAAAGAGAGCAAACAAAAAATTATTCTTTAGTACGTACTGTTTCTTTTTTCATATGCAAGTTGCTGCAATTTCGTCAGGATTCCTGGAAGATCCGTCTCTTTCAAACCTCGCTGTGATAATAGCACATCTAGTTTTTTTTGTGTTGCATTTTGTTTAATACTTGCCTAGTAAGAAGTTTCATTTGAGACAGTATGCTTTGAATAAAAATCAGTTAAAATATTATGAATGCCAAACCTTCTTTGCCCTTTTAGCAAGAGCATAGTCCATTCCGTCATCTTTTTCCTTATTATGATTTTCAATCATTTCTGAAAGATGATCATTACGAGCTAGAAAAACAAAATACCATAATGGTGTGATCAAAAGCTGATTGTAATTTTTGAAGTTCTGCTTATGTTACTCACATGCAGGGCTCATGTGCTTTGTGACTAATCCGTACTTGGCAAAACGAGCAAAAACTTGCTCTTGCTCCTCGCCAAGAGACGCGCAAGCCCATTCACGCCATCTGCCATTGTTATCACCTATACATATTAAATTAATTATTGATAAATAAAAAATGGTTATAAATTTTTTACTATGATTACCTGGCAATCCCATGTGTGTGTTCTACCGTGGAGAACAGAAAGAAAACCAACCATTTCTTTGCTCATGCGCGCCCATTCTCCATGTAGCAGATGCCCTTCTGAAACTTTTATGAGATCTTTCAAAAATTTCTCATAGTTGCAGATCACATCGTAGCAGAAGTAGATGTAGCCAATGGTCCAAAGGAAATGTTGGAAAAAATGAACAATGCGATAATTTTCTCCCGTTTTTAAATTTGCGGCAACCAAAACAACTCCGTGCCGACAACAAGCACTACCGAGTCCAGTTTCATACTGGGTGCGGTGACGCGACGTAGTTTCTTTTCCTGCCTTATATGTCGAGTTGCCGCAGTTGTCATAACCTTTCTGTATAATAATAAAGGTATTAGCTGTATAACTGACATCAAAAATAAATAAATGCAACTGACCTGAGGTTTTAATTTATTAATCTCGGCGACATGCACTTCGATTTTTTCGTCACTCACGATTACAGAATCCCCATATAGAGACTTGAAATGGCCACTAAATAATAAAAATTTACTAACAGACATTGATAAGATTTTTATATATTATTTCCTTACCTCCTAGCTGCTTTATAGCGATAAAGTTTAAAGATCACGTCGAAGTGACTATACATGCAAGGTAAAACGCATGCTTTACATCGCATTTTCTCATCTTGCTTTATGTCAACGTCAATCATGTGGTTAATGTAGGAAAACTGGCTGCTGGCTGTTCTAAACATTATAGGGTATATAACCGGATTCTGAAAGGCAAATTATGATTTTATAAGTACACTGCTTTTAAGATATTAATTTGAATTTATTACTTACCCTACCGCCTTCGGAGGACATTTTTCCTGATACCTCCATGTATTTCATGGCAGCTGTTGACGGAATTTGATGTTTTGTATGAAACCAATGAGTCATGTAGGTTTGTGTGAAGAGAGTGCAGGTTCTTGTTGGGGATCCGGGCCAATATCCAGACTCGACATAGTTCCGCACAGATGCCTCCTCGGTTATTCCACAAGCAGGGTGACTGCATTTAAAAGATGTTGCGTTTAAGTCAAATCTACCTGTGAATTAAATAAATAAAACCTTTAAAGAATAAAAAACACGTTTGATTCCTTACAAATTAATATCTGCCTCCCAAGTTCAATCAGAGAAAATATATTTTATACATTTTACTTACCTAAAAGCGTGATAACTATCATAAATTTATTTTTTTTGGCTCTGTAACCAATGTATTCAACCTTCGACAGGATTTGCAGCGAGGAGGAATGAAGCACGGAACGGCAACATCTAAAATAATTTTGAATAAAAATTAGCATTTCATTTTTCAAAAAAGTATGTTATTTTTACCTCTTTCAACAACAACAGATAAATTTTGATCCCAAAAATCCCTGGATCTCAATTTTATCAATTCAGCATTGAACAATAGTTGACGTTGGTGAAATGCATTCCACAAATGAAATTGGCTGTCACATTCTGGGCAAAAAGTTTTCACACAGCAAAGGCAGCGAATATAACAAGATGTCAGGGAAGTTTTGCAATTCCAACACAGCGATGGAAGTGTAGCATAGCTCCCAATATGAACTTCCACAACTCTTTCCCAGTGCTCGTCCCAGTCTTCAGCAATCTGGCCCATTCGCTTAGCATGTTTCTTCATTTTATCTTCATTATCTTGCATACTGTCAGTATTTTGAAATTCACTGTCGGATATCTCAAAATCACTTTGAAGCCTATTTAAGTATAGCTCAAGAGGAACAGCTGACTCTATTCAAATACAAGTTTTTAGATTTAACTTACATTATTTGATTGACTGGTCTTTAGTATTTCATACCGTCATGATTAGTTGCAGTTGCTTCAAAATTACCAATGTCTTCCTCTGCTGGGTTACAACCACGAATAAGTGTTTCAAAGTCTTCAGTGGAAGCTTCACTTTTCTCAATATCTTCTACATCTGAATCAACAAATTATAAACAATATAAAATTAATCGAACATGGGGAAATTAGGCGTACTTACCATCAGCGTTATTTGATGTGAAGCGATGTTTGCTTTTCAGTTTTTTTTAGCTAATTTTGCCAGAAGGACATTTAATTTTAGGTAAAACACTTACCGTTTTTTTGTACTTCTCAACTTTGTATTTCTTTTGTTTTTTAATGTATAACTCATGTTTTAAGGATTTTAGAAAATTTTCCTGTTTTGTCATTTTTGTTTTTTTAGTTTTTACTTGAAATCTGAATTTGACGCTAAATATTCTGTCATTTAAAAAAATCAGTGAACGGATATTAAACCGTTTGTATATTCGGCAAGTTAGAAATTTAAAAAACCCGTGAACGGAAACGAATCAGAATGAGCCGTACGCAGAGTGATCGGAAACAACTCCGTTCCCCACCACTTGCAGGATCCGTTTTCGACCGACAATCTAAACGGATCTGTTTCAGTGCACAGATGAAGACTGTGTTGTATCCTTTAACCACGATGTACCAGGAGAGGTGGGCAAACGCAGTAGGGCTTCCTCGCTTAAAACTGTGCCAACTTTCGGTAATTGTTCTCACTTCTGCCGCTAGGTTCTCTAGTGTTAGTGGCCCTCAGATTTGGCGCGAATTATCAAAAGTAAAGCGTCTGCCATCTTGTCGATAGTAGATTCCATTTCGTTGTTTCATTTGATCATTTCGTTCTTTAACTTAGGGTAGTAATGTGTTTTTGATAAATTGTGTTGCGGAATGGTTAAATGCTTCGTGGTTGGATGTTCTACGGGACACAAATCAGCCAAAGAAAATGATGCTAAGGTATTTAAACCACCCAAAGAAGAAAGGCAATTCATTTTCTGGGGTAAAAAATTGGAAAGAAGTGACAGAAAATTTTCTAGAAAAGATCATGTGTATTCTAGACATTTTAAAGAAGAATTCATCATCAAGAACTCTGTAAATGGTGGTGCCCTATTGAGTAGCTGGAAATTGAGAGATGATGCCATAAGGGTGGGCTAAAAAAGGTTACACAGAATTTTTTTTTTTAATTTCTTGTGTGGAGAATTTACTGATTAAACATTTCGATGGAAATGACAGCTATATCAGGGATTCTTTTGAGTCGGTTATTGAAAAAGTGTCAAAATTCAGCTTCTACTCTGTTTGCTGCGAAACACATCAACGTGTGACGATTCCATTTCTAGTCTATGAATACATTGTCCTTCGTTTTCGCTTTCAAGCTAAGTTGAAAAAAAATGAGATGGATGAGACCAAAAAGTCGAGTATGCGACACAAGTCAAGAAAACTGTCCAAATTGTGATCAATATCGTAATTTTTATTGCATTTTTTTTTTACATTTCAAAAGTGATAAAAACAAACAAGAATTAACAATTATTCTGAAAAAAATAAATAAATTGTAATTGATTTTACGTTATTAGAAACTAGCATTGTGTTAATTTTATTGTTACTGAACTAAAACACCCTTAAACCACGATGCTTTATCCATAATGGTTAAACTTGGCGCCAGATTTGAGGGCCACTAACACTAGAGAACCTAGCGGCAGAAGTGAGAATAAGAACTGAAACTGGGCACAGTTCTTTCCTCTCGCGTTTGCCCACCTCTCCTGGTACATCGTGCTTTAACATTGGCGTATTTATCGTCTGCACGTTAAGACATAGACTACAAGGTAAAGACTGAACTCCCCTATAACCCTCCACAGGCGATGCTTCTGCATGCCGGTAGGGGTCAGGCCGTACCGGTTAACAAGGCAATTTAGTCGTTCCCCGTTTCCCTACTGATTACGTGCTTCACACACACGCATTTTCGGGTATATGGAATTCATATTGATTTTTATATTTTATACTATAATTTTATATAGCCCTTCCACGTGTCTCTTGAATTTTTGCTTAATTTTACTTGCAAATTCGGGTGTAGAAAAAAAAGTTTTATGTGACCATCGTTTCTCATGAATATTTGGATTTTTAAATGAAATCTTGAAACACTGTTGTGAATTTGTAGGCGTCATTTACATTGTTTACGTTGTGGTTTTTCAAGGATTATGTTGTTCTGTGGTGTTCAAAATAAAACAAAAGGTATTTAATTAATTTTGGTTATGAATCTCGCTAGGCGATAAATGATAAATATATGTGATAATTCGATTCTTGAGTGATCAGAAGTCAGTGTTTAAAAGGTTGTCAGTCACTGAATAATACATACATCTTGAACATATTTTTAAATTTTTATGTCTTTTTATTTATTTCATATACTAAAATATTAATATAGGGCAGATACAAACGGCGAAATTAGTTGTATCAAATGAGTGTAGTTTGTAGCTCGCGCCTACTACCTTCTGTTGAAATCGAAAAAAACAACAACCAGTGTTTCACGATTTCTTTAAAACGAAATATATTCAAGGGAAAAGGGGGTCACATAAAATTAATTTTTTCTACACCCGAACTTGTAAGTAAAATTGAGCAAAAATTCAAGGGACACGGGGAAGGGCTATGCAAAATCATGGTGTAAAGTAGAAAAATCAATATGAATTCCATATACCCGAAAATGCGTGTGTGTGAAGCACGTAATCAGTAGGGAAACGGGGAACGACTAAATTGCCTTGTTAACCGGTACGGCCTGACCCCTACCGGCATGCAGAAGCATCGCTTCCGACGATTCCTCTCGGGCTTATGGAGCCGATCGCCGTCTTTACTTCGTAGTCTATGGTTAAGACGCCGTCTCAGAGAGTACAGAGACCTTGTTGAATTATAGATACATCGCTGTATCGGTATCGGTATCCCCAACACTAACATTTATCTGGTTTGTTTTATTTCTGATCATTTTAATTAGCCATCAGTAAAAATGAAGTTTCATTGTTTCTGTTTAGAGTTTGGTCTTGTCTATGAGAGATCTGTAAATAGGGAGACGTTTGGTGGTGCCAAAGGTTTGTAAGAAGTTTCTTTTAGCTTTATCTAATTGCTGGATTACCACCTTCGCTATCCCCAAGCCTTGGATATTTATTATTAGCCAGTTATTTGGATTTTCCACCTTTCCTATCTCCAAGCTCTGGATATTGATTAGACAGTTATTTTCATTATAACACACAACATGATCGGAAGGAGTCGTTTACAAAAAGAGGTGTTGCAGCTGTATCGAAAATTCTTATTTGCAGCAAAAGGAAAACCTGGATTTGAACAAACAATAAAGCAAGAATTTCGTCAACATGCATCAATCTCCAGAAGTGATACCTTACGGATTGAGTTTATGCTGAGAAAAGGGTATAAGAAACTGGAAATGCTAAAAGATCCTCATATAACAGGAATGGGTCATTTTATAGACAAAAGTTAACCTTATTTATGTGTTGACTTGAATTAAAATGTGATAGAAAATTTCAGCAGGTACTTTTATTTCTAGTCAAGATCTGTGTTGTTATCTGCTGCACATGTCTGAAAAGTATTCTGAAAAAAAAAAAACCGAAGTATGGTGGAGAGATATCGGTACCACCGATGATACATCTCCTTGGTAAGTCGGCGTTACGTACCCCAGTGCGACACTTCGCTCCTGTCAATATATTCCCTCCTGAATATTGAAATATCGGTTGACTCGATACAGTATCCCCTCAATATATACATAATATATACAAGACATTTCGTTTCAAGAATTCTCTGGAAATTTGAGAAAAAGAAAGGTGGAATCAAATCTGTACGTTATTACTGAAAGACTTGTCGACATGGTCTTTTTTTTAACTAGATGGCAGGAGTTACTCCATTTATATTTTATAATTTATTTAAAGTTCTTTGAAACCAGTTCGCGAATGTGGGTTCACGTTATCTAGTTGTCTGTCACCTACATAATCATGAAGATACCTCCTCCAAGCCAAAATTTTCACAGATCTGTGAGTGTATGGTTTGTTGGGTTTCTTCAGTATCAAACAGCGTACCGTATCCAAAAATACTTGGCTAACCTCCACGGTATGGCTAATAGTTTAAACGAAGGACAGTCGAATGATGGAACAATACTAATAGTGGAACATGCACCAGGTAAAACTTGAAATGACATTGCTCATGATAATTTATATTCTAGTGTTTGGTGTACAGTTTATACTACTGGTATAAGAACATCAAATGATGTTGAATCAGAAGGAAAAAAATTGAAGGCTCTAGGTGCTGAATTTTACAGAACCAATCGGGGAGGGCTAACTACATTCCATGGACCTGGTCAGCTTGTTGTTTACCCTGTACTGAACCTAAAAAACTTCAATAAAAGCATGAAGTGGTATATTTGCAAGTTGGAAGAAACCATTATACAACTGTGTAAGTCATTTGGTGTAGAAGCTGGTCGATCTTCAAACACTGGAGTATGGGTCAAAAATGAAAAGTTGTGTGCCATTGGTATAAAATTTTTTGTATGAAGTTTCTAAACAATTTGAAAATGTTGACTTCTTTATAGGAGTGCATGGCAGCCGGTATATTACCACACATGGTCTAGCATTGAATGTGAATAATGACCTTACATGGTTTTCACACATAGTGCCTTGTGGGATACCTGACAAAGGAGTCACATCCCTATCCCAAGTATCTGGAAAGCAATTAACTATTGCTAATGTGATAAATCCTTTCCTGGAATCCTTTTCACATGAGTTTGAATGCCAAATTAAAATGCTACCTTTCAAAGTTCGTGAAGACATAGTTAATCATCTTAAAAAAGAAAGGTTAATCAGCAGTGCAACAGAGGAGCAGTTATTGAAAAATAAGGCTTTTATTTCAAAACAATACTCATAGAATGAGAAAAATTTTAGAGAGAAACCAAGAAATTGGAAAATTCATTCAATAAAAAATTATGAGTTTTTGATGTCTACTTTTTATTATTTAATTTGCGCAGTTTTTATGCAATTGTTTTTTTTTATTTTGTTATTAATTAATTTAAGAAGTTCCAGCCAGCTGAAGAGATAAAAAAGTAATTGAAAAGAAAATCATATAGCAACTTGATATCGGTCGTCGGGGTGAATCCTACCGTCTTTCATGGGGTACACAGAAAGGTGGTAGGTAGGGCTCGGCCCCGCGTCGATCGGGTAGCTTTTTGGCCGATCAGTCAGTTCGTTTCAGTTTTCGGTGAGGTTCTATCGGGTATGGGGGGGGGGGCCTTTTTTCCTGCATATTGATATTTGGGTCGACTTCCGGGTAAAACCGGTGCAAGGGAAAGAAGCTAATCGCTTCCAAAAACCTGGTTTATTACCCCGATTACACTGCTTTCTGACCCGATTACCCACCTGCCCGATTTTTGCTTATAAATTTCATTTAAACTTAAAATTCGGGTAATTCATCGTATTTTTCATGGTTTTGTAAATTGGCGCCACGCATCCGCCATTTTTTCAAGATGGTGCCGGGTCTACTGTATTGGTTTCACCGGGTATTATGAACCAAACCGAACCGCTTGAAAACTACCTACCTGGGTCACAACCGATCAGCGGCAAACGGCGCAATTTTTCAAAATAAGGTGAATTTAAAACATAAGTAAAGAATTTCCAAATTGCACCGTCATTTTAACTTTGGTCCCAAAATATCGGGAATGAAAAGGAGCCCTAGCGGATTTAATTTAATAGCACACGAACTGGTAATAAAAAAATTCTAAAAATAAAAAAAAGGTGTTTTGCCCTATCACCCCTGTAGACGACCGGCCTCCTAGGCTTCGATGAGCTTTTTCCCCCATAAGCGCGGTGTTAAAACCGCGTTTTTCACCAAGGAAAATAAATATTTTGAACTACGCGAATTTTTTTTTGCGCCAAAAAATACGGCGTTTATTATTTAATAGCATAATTTTTTTATCTTATTAAAAATTATTTTATTTGGAACCCTTCCTTATCCCTTGAAGTTGACTCACTATACACCTCGAGAGAGAAAATCTAAACTTCACCATGCATTTTTTGGTGCAAAAAAATTTTTTTCACGTTGTTCAAAATAGTTTATTTTAATTAGTGAAAACGCGGTTTTAACACAGCGCTTATGGGGGGAAAAGCTCTTGTTCTTAATCGATGAACGAGTGTGTATGGGCGTGGGGATTGCTCCAACAAAAAAGTAAAGTGTGAGTGATTTGAAGATCTATTCTTTTTCTGATCAGCAAACAAAAAAACAAAAATTCTATCTCTAGCCGTTAAATAGTAATTTGAGTTTTAGTGACACACGTAGCGCCATAAGAATACATGGAAATAGAGGGGGGTGTTCTTAATCATTTGGTGGTATACTGTAACATTGGTGGATACCCTATCATTACTAAAATTACTAAAAGTACTGAAAGTTGGTGTGAAAATTTTCAATGTCTTACTCTTTGTTAGTGTGTGTCAATAAAACTGATAATGACTGAAATACTGCCATTAAGTGTTATTAATTTAAGCAATTATTAATAATCAATAATAGTTAAGTGTTTTACGTTTATTTTTCAATGGAAAAAGACGAAATTTGAACTGACGCCAAAAAATGATGGCTGCCTTCGTGCTCTTTCACGATTGGTTCATCCATATTTGCTGATTCCTAATCTAAAACTATGTTTAATGACGTTGTTCTAAGTGTCAACGTGTTCCTCGTGATAAGAGCATCACGAAAAGTACACTGTTTATTAGTTTAAGTGAAGCAAATTATCCGAATGGTGTACGAAAAGTTGGGTGTGTATCTACGTCATCCTCCTCCACCAAAGTTGGCAAAATTGAACAATTTATTGCATCTCCAAACGACAGGTGAAATCATAAAAATTTTTTGGCAATCGATAACTCTCACCAAAAGCTTTCGATTTCTGTAAAATAAATAAAAATATTAATATGGAAAGAAATCCTATCGTGATGAAAAAATTTCCGTTTTATCGACTAGACTGAATTATGCGTTACAGCGAAAAACCGGAAATTTTTTTCAATCAGTAAACCGATTGGCTATTTTTTGTGTAGATCGGTGTGGTTTGACGGGCCTCAGAAAATTTCCTGGACCAATAAAAATCATTATTGGGAAAACAATTGGTTAAAAAATTCCTGTGTTCTGTCGAATAAAACATTCGAATAAAATTTCGAATAGCGCAAAAATTCAAATATTTATTCGTTATTCGTCGAATAAAAATTTCACTTATTCATATTCGTTATTCTTATTCGTTGTAACTCCAAATTGTATCATTAGAGCAGTAAAACATTCTGCGTTGCGCGTTCTCCACAAATACGAAAATCTCATTTGTGTCCAAGTTGGTCTGCTGCGTCTTATGGAGAAACCATCTTCTTCCTGTTAAAAATTAAGTTTTCATAACTATAATTCAGATTTCCCTCTTTTCTTCCTAGCAGTGGTTACCCTATTCATTATTTCATTTCCAATTTTGTTTTTTAGCCCCAGTTCTATTTAGTTTATTTTTATTTTATTATTGTTTGTAAGTGGCTCGTCTCTTTTAGCCGAAGAATTTCGTTTGCTGCCAGAAATTTGTCTGCTACAAGAAGATGAGCAACAAACCATTCAGATGGAGTTTATTGATGGCTGTAGTCAAAATCCGATTTTCCTGGATGTTATTAAAAGCACTCAACCTAAATGTAAATTGGAAGAATGTATTTTGCGTTGGGGAAAGAAAAAATAGGGAAAAAACAAATTCACATCACTCAATCAGGAAAATGCAACAGAAGTAGCTGGTCAATCTCTTTTGACCAGAATAATGCGGCAAGCCGTAAAGCAATTCGGAAAAAAGCCTAGAGGTGTGCGTCATAACGATAGTGTTCTTGAACATTTCTGTATCAATGTTTGGATACTTGGTGGATGTCGTATCTATGAAATCTTCCACAGCAATTTTATTGGAATTTTTCCCTCGCCAACAACAATCTAAAACTGCCTTCGCACATTTGATATTCCTTTAGATAAAGATAGCACCAACTTCTCTGAAGTGGTAGAATACATAAAAACAAACAACGCCGCTCCTATCGTCATGTTGTCGGCTGCTGCAACAGGAGTTGTCGGGCGGGTGGATTATCACGAAAAAATAAACAAATTCATTGGTTTTTTTTTCGGCTCCATTAAAAACAGAAATGGGTTTCCTGATTCAAATGTCTTAATTTACCGGACTGCTGAAGATATCGTTAAACAGTTTAACCAAATACAACACATTTGTTGCAAAACATTTTAATCATTTTCTTAATTTTTTTATTCTTTTATTTTCCTTTCTAGTGTCGTCATGATAGGAATGATTCAACCACTTGTTGATGGGGTGCCACCTCTTCGTTTGTTCTCTTTTGGCACCAACAACAAATTCACTGCCATCGACGTTAACATACGACTGAATTTTGTGGAAAAAAAGGTATAAGCTTTCGGCATAGAACTGGCTGCCTATTCAGCTGATGGCGATTCACGAGAAATGAAAGTGATGAGAAATCGCCTTTGTCTCGGCGCTCCTTTACCACCTTTACCTCCAGCTTTTCCCGACGAAGAATCCAGCCTACCAACCAGTCCGTCGAGGTCAGATCATCTCAGTCTCTGGAGAACAATCCCTTTTTTCATATGTGATTTTCTTCCAATCTGTGTTATATACTTTTCCAAGACGTAACGCATCTCGGAGCTAAGTTAAGAACCAGGCTAAACATATCGCAGAAATCTATACCATTGGGAAATTTTTTAGCTACTACAGCTCACATAGTCGCTCTACAGGAGACCGTATGTAAAGATCGACATGGGCTAAGAGTAGGGGATCTGTTGCTCGAAGACAAAATGAATTATGATGCTGTCCGTCGCCTTACAAAGCCGCAAATTCATGAATTGTTGTTGCAACACATGCCAAAATCTGAAGGAAATTGTTTTTATCTTTAACTTATGGATAATTTAACATCGAATTATCTTAATAAGAAACTCATTCCTTTGGATCGTATTTATAAAATGTGTAAATCCGTTTTTGAGCTGCGATACTGCGTTATTGGATTTCTTGTGATAATGTATACCCTCTATGCAATCACTTTATTACTCTAAACGCATATTTATGTGCAGAGATAAATGTCCATGCTTTGGTGATGTTAATAGTTAAGCTTAGGTGAGATTGCACCCCACAACTCCTTAATCTGTGGCTGTTTTCAAGTCAACCGTGTGAATCTTACGTCAACCTTGCCGTTCTTTTACTCCCGTAGGAAGCACACAATTGAATTTTACTCTGCCAGATTTCATTGATGCTCGTTGCCGTAAAGTTGACGTTTCGCTGCGTTTGACCGGACTTGGATGTTCAGACAACATTGTATACCCGAGGCATGTAAAAAACCTCAAGCGATATGGTGGTTCTGACGAGAGCTATGTGTGTTGTACGCTCCCTTCGATAGATGAGATTAAGGCCACTATGGAGAGAGCGAGAATAGATGCAAAGGTAGTTTTAATGAAACTCGGAGTTGATGTGGCTGATCCTGACGATCAGCTGTTGATTTGTGATTCACGTTTAACTTCTAAACCGAACGAACCTTTGGAGAATCCGGCGCCAACAGATGATGATGTTAATGAAATTGACGAATGTGAGGAGGTTTAAGACGAGGGCGACGACCCATTAGATGTAAATGGAAAAGATGGATATGAACAAAGCCTTCTCAATTTGATCTCAGACGGAAATTTAAGTTATCAACTTATACCTGCTGAGTAACACTTGTGATTGAAAACACTAATGCAGGTGAAAGATACTGATTCTCAAATTTTATTCGAACTCTGACACAGCTATTATGTACGTTTGCTCTACTTTGTTGAAATTTTGCGAAGAAAGATATTTAAAGTGATCAGCCACCAAGAAGGCACTGATTACAGCGCCCCTGATGGCCATACATTATAAATCAAATATCCAATCAATCAATATCAAATATATGGTTTTCGGACTAGTCGGCTCTACCTAGTGGAATGTCCGTCAGGTGGCAGCTCATGATCCGCAACATCCTCCCCACCGGAATCACGAGCCTTCCTTAGCGATTCCTTTTTCTTCTTGCGGGTTGGATTCTTCCTAAGTGCGGACGTACCTCCTTCCCTTTGGGTTGCCTCGGCTTCTGTTGTCAGTTTAGTGGCGCATGTGAATGTTGATGTGTTGTCGCTGTAGATTGTCTTACAATCTTCTCTTCTTGTCATCATTCTGCATAGAGCAAGCATAAACGTTTTCGTTGTCAGGTCTGTCACGAGCTCAAGATGGACCGCTCTTATGACGGCACAAATGAACAGACACGCGTGCACCTTTTTCTCACCAACCCGAGTTTTCTCGACATCGTTCCCTTCCTGGTCTTTCTCAATAAGAATGACTTCTTCCAAAACATACATTGGCCCGAAATAGTTTAGTCCAATGATTTCAAATGCTGCGCCTTCTTGGTACTGTAACAGAATTCCCATTCTTCAAGCATGGCTTCTTGACTTTATCTCCCCCACATCCCTCGTCGCATAGCCTCCACTTGAACCTACCATAAGACTGCAAGCAGCAACAGAATAGACCTTTTTCCCATCGACTCCCCAAAAGACACCTGCGCCGCCCGAAGACATATTCTTACATCTTCCGACTAACACGGAAGCACCTTCGTCTAGCCGGAAACTCCCCGAACATCTTCTTACCTGTTCCCACGCCTAGAATATTCATGCACCTCCACCGCACGCGCCAGAACATTCAACCCTTTTTAGATTAAGATCACAATGCATAAATAACCGTAGGTATAGAAATATTTTTACTAATTATTCACTTAAACCCTAGTTAAGTGACCTGTCCGAACTGTCACCACAGTTCGGGGGTGGCTTTCACACAGGACTATTAAATACTAATTTATACCTCAAACTCACGCATTCTCCCGTAAATCTCACGACTTAAAACTATAATTCTCCCCACCCCTCCGTGACTCATCCTAGCGGATAGGTACCCTTTGACCTCCCAAATATTCGACTTAAGTAAATTGACAGAACTGTCAACTTGATTCGGGAGTGGCTTTTGCACGGAGCCTTCTTTCCCTATTATTTTCTTTATTCAGGTCACGGCCGTATCTTTTCGATATAAAAAGCCGTGACTTTGCTCTCATAGTTCAGTTCCGTTAGTTCAGGCAGTTCTATTAGTTCAGATAGTTCTGTTAGTTCAGGCAGTTCAGTGAGTTCTGTCTAGCTCGTTAATTCCTTTAGTTCCTCTTGAGCACCTTGCAGCTCCTGTCGAGCTCTGAGACTCAGTTTAAGGTACCAGTCAGTTCAGTTAAGTTAATTCTGTGAATTGAACCCTTCCCTCACGCATTGCTCAACAGTTACAATTGGTATGCCACACCTCTATTTATTTATGTCTGTAGATTAGACTTAGTAGCCAATACACTTGCATTGTGGATCAGTCGTCCCCTTTTTATTTATTCAAACCGCTTTTAATTTAATTATTCCGTAAAGAGAAGAATGAGTAAATCCATGATGGGACGTGATTGTGCTCGTTGACGTTTTCCACAATGCTTGATGACACACTTGATGTGTTGTCGAGCACGAATAATCCAAAACCGATTTCGGAGGTAGGTTAGTTTTGATTGAAAACCGGTGTGTTTCCGTTTGACATGACGATAGTGAATCAGCAAGTCAATTATTCTCTCGTTTGCAGGAAGAAGTATCGGCGGTTCAATTGGCAGGTCCTTTAAGGCTGGGCCTACTTTACCTGTCACTCGTATCAGTTGTTCCTTTTCATCCAAAATTGGTCTCAACCTTTCGAGATCGTATAGCAATTTTCCATTCGGTTTTCCCTCTTTAAGGGCTTCATAGATTTCTGGGAACGCCCTCTGTTGAATAGTCCTTAGGATTAAGTTTTCGGCGGTGGTGATTTCGAAAACAGATCTCGGCGGTGGTGATTTCGAAAACAGAGAGGCGATGAATTTCTACTCCCCCGATCGTTTCGACTGCTTTGTTTATCTTCTGCATAAGTCTAAACATCCAGGCTATTTGTCTCAATACATGCAGGTAACTGCTTACTATTAAAACCCGTGCGTCGAACCAATCTGGAATATTGCAAACTGCTAGAAATTGTATTCTTTGCTTGGATTTGGTCTCGACTTCCATTGATTGCATTTCATCCGAAGTCGGGTTGTTTTGCTGAGGCCGTTCAGTCGATTCTTGTTTCAACTAGGAGAGACCTCCTCACCAGGAAAAAGCATCTGTCAATGTTTTGACGGAGCAACTTCAAGATGCGAAATCTGCTGGATTGTCTTTTCCAGGACAGTGCTTCCAACGTTCTGGTTTGAATATTCTCTGAATAGCTTCTACTCTATTTCTTACGAATAGTTTCCACCGTCCCGGATCTCTTTTTATCCACCCTTCGCTGCCATAGAGTCAGTCCATAGCGTGTCACTTCCCACTTCACTTTGTCGATTGCGTTTACAATTCGTTCAGCTAAGACACTGCTCAGTTCGGCGTTAAGCAGCTCCAGCCTTGGTAGTGAAACTTCGTTTTTCGGGAGTGGTGCTGCTCTAGTTTTACAGCAAACAAGTCGGATGAATTCAGGATCTCTTGACTTGGAATATGCTACTGTTCCGTACGCTTTCGTTGAAGCGTCACAGAATACGTGTAATTCTTGAATTACGTCTATTTGTGCTGTTGAGATCAAGCGGGATATTTGGATATTTTTGATACCTTTCAGATCGTCTACTATAGCCCTGAATCTGTTCTCCGCTTGTGAATTCACATTGTCGTCCCATCCAATTTTTTCTTGCCACAATTCTTGGAAGAGTAGCTGAAACTGCAGTGTTATGGATCCAATGAATCCAAGAGGATCGAAAAGCTTGGAAGAGATTTTTGCAAAACATCTCTTTGTTAGCACAAAAGCAATCCGTGCTGGTATTCCACCTCACTCCTAAAATCTTTTGTGGGTCAAAATTAAGAAACGAGTAGGATCCGGATGAGTCGTCTGTTAAAGTTTTGTTGTAGATATCTACGCAGCTGCGGGTCGTATGTTACCCATTTTCTCAAGTCCATTTTTCCGTCTGCAAAAAGCCTGAGTACCGTACCGATTACGGTCTTTGCCGCTTCTAAAGTAGGCGCATTTGACAAGTAATCGTCTACATATACAATCATACGTGGAATTTTCTTTAGCAGGCAAATGGGTCTATATCCTTCTATTTCTTTTTGATTGAGGGGATAGTTTGGTGACTACCGTACCCCTTTATGCTATTCCCATTTCTCTTTCTTTGCAACCCGCGAAAAAGGTGCAACATTAAAAGTAGGAAAATTGACTGAAACGTAGAGGAAGAGAAGAATGGAAAGAAAACGAGGGTATGGTAGGCACCATAGTATCCTTTACGTCCAAACAAAATGAAAGGATATAGACCCATTTGCCTGCTAAAGAAACTTGCACGCATGACTGTAGACTAGTTCGCCTTCGTAAGACTCGAGGTGTTTCTTAAGCACGATCCTGAGCACTGCCGCGCTACACGTGAGCCCAAATGGTAGTCTATTCCATTTGTAAGTCTGCAGCGTTACTTGGACGTTTTCGTCTTCTAAAAGGAACCTTCATGCTTCCGTGTCCTCGTTTAGCAATTTTACCATTAAAAATGCTTGTCTGATATCAGCTGTCCAGGCAATTGAGTTTAGCCTAAACGACAAGATAACATCAAGAAAGTCAGGATTCAGATTGAGTCCTTCTTCGAGACAATCGTAATCTCTGAATCCTGTTTTCGTCTTCGCAGAACCATTGAAAACAGGTCTCACTTTGCTAGTGATTTTATCCTTTCGGACAACTGGATGATGGGGTAGGATTGAACTGAACACGGCATCCATTTCTGGCATCAGAATGGAGTTAACTCAAACGTAAGTACCACTCCAACCTATCCTTCATTTCTTTCCTACAATCTGTTCACTTCACATCCGTGCAGCCGACGTGACTGGCTGACGGATCGTTGGTTACCACCCATTGCACAATTGTTTGTTTGTTGTCTTTAGTAGTTTAAATCCGTCAGGTCTAAGACGTGACGGATTAATTATTGCAATGTGATGAAGGGCAAAAAGTTTTATTGTTACTGAAATTAGAAAAAAGAATTCCATTTTTGTTTCTGGTAGGCCTACCACATGTGAAATTAGTTCAATATTAAATCCTTATTCGTCTAATGTTTTAAGGTCAATTGATATTTTGGCTCTTTGATGAAAACACTGGCCAATTTCTCAACTCCTTAACTGCTGAATTTTTAAAGTGTGATTCTACTACATCAACAGACAAATGCATCATTTTGGATCAGCATCGTTCAAACTAACAAGCCTGTGTGATCAGCTTATTAAAGACAATCTCTCTCGAGGCAAAATATTTCATGTAATCTTTTATTTTTAAACATATTGTAAGAGATGTTGTTTGGTGAGCATTCATGTCATCAGTCATAAGCATCGAAGCTGTGACCTCACACTCAACCATAGTCCACCATGTGTTTTTACTATAAATGAACCAAAATTTGTTTCTTTCTTTTTCTAGTAATCCTTCTCTTAGATATTGATTGGTCGTGCTGGTTTTCACCAACAAAATAAGGTAAGAAAAAATAGACGTTGTGTGTTTCATGTCTCCAACAATCATTTAATAGGTTCTTTTGAATCAGATGACTAGATCATATGTAAAGAAATGTTTAGATCCCAAACCACAAGAAAAAGACATACGAGCTGCTGTTGCTAAAGTTTTTAAAGGGCTTGCAACTATACGCTCTGCTGCAACTGAATTTGGGTTGAAGAAATCAACTGTTGCCTACTATAAATCTAAACATACTCTGGAAAGTCTAGTTCGTTCGAAGTTCATCAAGGAAGCACAGCATCATAGCCAGATTTTATTTGCAGCACAAGAAACAGAATTGAGTGATTATTTAAAGAGTTGCTGTTTGCTCAATCACGGGCTAACGACCATAGGGACTCGTAAATTGGCTCACACCTACGCAATAAAAAATAGCATTAAAATTCCCGTAAATTGGAAACTCAACAATATCGCATCAGCAGATTGGCTAATAGCATTTCTTAAACGGAAAGCGAGACAATCTATCAGAAAACCTGAAGCAACAAGTCAGGTTCGTGCAGCAGGTTTTAACCAGCCCGTAGTTTCTTTATTTTATGACCATCTAAGAAACGTTTATGCGAAGCACAATTTTCCACCTCATCTTGTCTGGAATTGCGATGAGACAAATGTGCCAACAGTTCTGCCGCCCCCTGAAGTTAATGCCGTAAAAGGGTTGAAACAGGTATCTTTTTCAAATTGACATGATTTTGGTGTTACTAAATTTTTTTAAAAAAGGTGCAGCAAACCGTCTCAGCAGAGCGTGGAGTAAATGTTACAATGCTAGCCTTTGTAAATGCAGTTGGTGCTACCATCCCACCAGTGTTTGTGTCTCCACGAGTGAGACCAAATCCTCAGTTATTTGCAAAAGGACCAATTGGTTGCTTGGGACTGGTTCATGAGTCAGGATGGATGACGGCAGAAATTTTTTTGACGTCTATTGCTCACTTCCAATCCCACGTAAACGCAACAAAAGATCGACCAGCGCTTTTGCTAATGGATAATCATGCCAGCCATATTGATTTCCGTGTAATCAATTATGCCAAAAACAACGGAATTCACCTCCTGACTTCCCCCCCCCCCATTGCTCTCACGCACTGCAACCGTGCGATGTGCCTGTCTTTGGTCCCTTTAAGAGTGCACTAAGAAACGCCCATAATGATTGGATTCAGATGAATCCTGGTAAAAGAATTAGTATAAAAGAAGTTGCAGGTCTCTGCAAGGGGCCTTATGTTTCGAAAATAACATCAGAAAACATTGTTCGTGGCTTTTGTTCGACTGGCATATCGCCTTTTAATAGGAACGCAATTCCAGTTTCGAAATATGCACCATCCATCGTAACCGACAGACCAGGTTGGATTTCTTTGTAGTTCTCTGGCCTTATTATTATAAGAATTGTTGATTTTTTTGCCATTTTTTGTAGCTCCTACCATCGATCTAGCAAGCAACCTGCTGGTGGATGATCAACATTCTCATAATGGATTGCATTCGGAAATCATCAATATAGATTCGAATTCACAAGGTAATATTTTTCTTCAGTTATTTTGTCTTATCTTGATGAGAATTACCGATTATATTTTATTTCGGGAAGCGACTAACGCTGGGCTACCGAGCAACTTAATGGACGATCAGCAGTCTGCCAATAGATATGATGCTGCTGATACCGAAAATTCCACTTCTATTATGGACAACCAACAACCTGTTCCTCTTTCAGAAGAGGCCAATATCAATTCGGATTATCAGCAAAATTTTCCTGGTATGGCACTTTCAAACAATCGGGTTCTTAATGCAAATAGCATCATTTATAATTTTCGGTATTTGTTTAATACGATTATCTTCAGACGCGCCAGCAGTTGTTTCGTTCGTTACCATTCGCCCATTTCCGAGAGTTGATAACAACCAAACATCGGTTCGTCGATCACAACGACAACAAAGTAGGATTGGTCGATGGTCGTACTAGAATTCTTACGGACACACCGGAAAAAAACGCGATTGAAGAAGAATTTAAAAGAAGACAAGAGAAGGGAACAAAAATGAAACCAACAAAAATTAGACGTTGTCTACTTCCAACAATCCAAAAGAAAAACAAAGAAAATGAAGTAGGTCTAAAGAGGACAAACACAAAAAAACGGATAAAGAGGATGAAGACGATGATGGATCTGATGAAATGAATGAAACCCGAAAATATCCGTGTATAGAGCAAGTGATTGACACGTACCCCCTCCCTATTTGTGAACGCACTCTTGCGGATTTCGCCATGTTTGTTACGAGTCCGTTTTTGGTTTTTCCTCTGAGGAATCCTTATAGGGAAAAAAGGGATCGCAAAAAAAAATTTGTGAAACCTTCCCAATTTACCAAAGGATACTAGCAATAATTTTGTGTTAAAGGTAAATGAACTAGCTACATTTTCCCTGAGTGTAAATATTGAAATACTTTAGTATTTTAATATTACCGAAGGTATTACCGGATTTATGCCCGATTAATTTACAATACGGGCACAAAAAAAAGAGGAGGAAAGATAAGGGGGAGGCAAGGGGGAGGGACAAGGGGGAGGGACGAGGAGGGAAAGGAGCTGCAGCCAGACCAAAACCGGGTTCCGGAGAAATTCGGCGGAAAAAAGGCGGCAAAATTCATAAGAACCGTTTATAAAATTCGGGGAAACGGGCCTTTTTCCGCTGAAATTTTAGCGCACTGTCGCCATGTTTGACCGTGAATAACTTGTGTACGTCAAATCGGATCGCCCTACGAATGGGAAAATGACATATTAAGCCGGGCAGGAGCAGCTGGACCGTGAAATCCGCGTGAAAATCAGACATGCCGAAACCGGCCGAGTCAGCTACCGGAAGGAGCGGTCGCACGGCTCCTCATCGGGTACCGCTGGATAGAGCGCAATCACGCGATGGAAGCTGTCGAAAAATTTTCGCGATCCGACGCACCGTTCAGCCGTAATGAATTTTTGAAAATTAATTCCGAACGCGGCTGCGCTTTTGACGTCGAATTCCTAGAATTGGCAGGTAGAGGCCCATCATCATTTTTCGAGCTTTAAAAATCGTTTGCGGCCGAACGGTGTATCATATCACGGCGGGACCTTCACCATCGGAACGAGCTCGACGAGCCGCATCCAATGATACCGGTTTCGTGATCATTCGTGACCGAAAAAATATTTGGATAGAAAAAATCCCATGGGGGTTGGACGCAATGGGACAGACGAGCCAGGCACTTGTGGGAGTCGGGGAATTGGTGTGAACGGGCAAAATAAATCATAACTCCCGAACGGTACCGTTGCTAGCGCTGACATTCATACTGCCAGAATCAGCGTGAGCCAACGCATCGAATGGTGCCCAACCCGTCATGATTAAAAAATATAAAAAATACAAGAAGGAAAGAAGGTCAGCTTGGGGTCAAGTAATTAACCAGCGCCTCACTGCTCCATTTTCCAAGAAAACGAAAGAAAAATTTACAAACATACACGCCAATCTCAGCAGCGGATCGTCGAACGCACCTGCAATAGCCACTGATGAACGCGGCTCGTTTTCACCATCATTTTGTTTCACAATTCTACATTTAATTTACACGAAGGTATAGTGCTATGCACGTCTTGTAATATTAAATTAAGGGTATTTAATTCTAGAAAACAGCTAAATTTTAATGTTTAACGGTATCTCGGGGCAAAAAATTGGTTTTCCACACGGTGGGAGCGCCTCTTGCGGGTGTGTTGTTTCACCCCATGCAGAGAATGATTTGTCACGCCCCGAACGCCCCGACCCAAAACCCCCGTTTTTTTTATAGTAATCCCTGTAAAAGGGTATCCCTTTTCTGAGAGGGAAAATAGTTATAGTTGAGGAACCAGGGGTCTATGACTCCGCTATAAGGAATTGGAGAGCTGAATGGGGGTCCAGTCCAGACCTGCTGAAGTGAAAAAACTAGTAGGGAGAGATAAATTTCAGATATCAGCTGAAGTGAATTTAAAATCAAAATTCATGTAAAAAAGGATGTGTTTTTAAATTAAAATTCTCCTCGCACGTTTTGTGCTAAAACGAAGATAGTTCGGCACGTTTGATATGGTAGTAGATAGCTTTTTAAAAGTACAGATTGGGAAAAATAAATCAGAATTGTTAGGTAATAAACTTATAAAACCATTCCTTCAATATTCCCTTGTTATCGGAATTGCATTTCTCTCGAGGTATTTCTTCGAAGAAAAAAGTTTTACATTTTTATGTCATAGCAAAGAATCAGAAATTGAAAAATGCTACACGAGAATCAGCATTTATGTACGTAAGTACTTGTACTACTATTGTGTTGTGTCTTTGGGTGCTAATCTGTTGCAATAATGATATTTACAATATTTTTAATTGGTTCAGTATACAGTTCCATTCATTTTATGGTTTAATATATTCAGTGCAAAATGATACTCTATTGTTGGCATTAAAAAGAATTTTGGAATGCATGAAATGTTGTCAAATAAACAAAGTACATAAAAATTAAAAGACAAACAGAGTGATGTTGGATTACAGTTAAAGAAAATCCATGAAAAATGGAAGTTGTTAACCCAGATTCAAAAATGTTAGTTATTATACGTGCCATAACAACCACTGTACTAGCTTAAGGTCGATCATTCGAAACTTTTCAAAATTACTCCATCTTTAAATTAAAACGTTACATGACGAAATAAGATGCTTACTGCAGCAAATATACACGACGAAATCAAGGTTTTGCTAGATTTTGGAAAAGATATTTTAAAGAAATAAACGAAGTTATTTGTAAACAAGTAGCTTGTGTGGCGTGACTCAAAGTACCATGCAAATTTTACTGCACTCTTAATTCAAATTATACGCAATATCACCATCAATTATGTGCGGCTCGTTTTCCAGACATATAGCTTGTCCATCTACCAGCGACGGTTGTTAGAATTGGATCAGAGTCTATTGTACTTAAAAGAAGTAATTGGTTGATGTGTGTTGAGTGGTAGTCCCATCGCGCTATATTTGGTGCCAGACCAAGGGTGAAGTGTCGAAGGTCGTAAACAGTTCCAGATCCAGTGTCAAATAGAGGTAGTAACTTCTTGAGCGAATGCATCCCTTGATCAAATAAAAGTTGGGCATCGCCAACTTGGTCGTGTGGTGCCAGAGATACAACATCGTACAGACCGATCAATGAGTAAATGAAACCATTCAGAACAAAAGATGGAGGCACAGCTGAAAAACGAAAGTGAATAATAAAAAATTAAAAACGAACATTACATTCCAATATAAATTCAGGTTCAGCCAACTTACTCGGATATTCTTCGTACCACGGATACTGATTCATGAAGTAGGCACGTACTCCTCCTTCAGTACTTGATTTACTGAACGGCTTCATGCCTTTCAACGCAGCTTCCAAATAATGTGATTTACCTGATTTATGATATCATTCAATCAACAAAAAAGAAAACAACATATAAAAAAAACATAGAGGTAAAGGGATTCGTTTAGAAAAAAAAAATTATACCTGACCGATAATAAGCTCGCATTAAAAGGGACATAGCTTGGCCTTGTCCCATAGCAGAATACCAACCAGGATCCAGATCTGCCTTTCCTGATGCTATCTTCCGTTTGACTCCCTTTTTGGTAACAATAAAATTAATATTAGCGCAAAGTTATTATAGAAGATTTCTGAACATATACAATAGGCCATCCGCCACTCGAATCTTGATGACGAACAAGCCAATCGGCAGATGAATAAAACATTCCCATATGATTGCTTGAGGCAAGTGTTAAATTGTCTAGCTGCCCATGCCCCTTTACTAATAAATGATGAATGCGTAATTTCGTTTTTGATAATTTCTTGCCTCTGAAAATATAAAGGTTACAACTGATTATGTATTTTTCGCCATAAAACATACAAAAAATGCCTTATAACTTCGTTTTGGATTTACCTTCCTGAAAGCACATGACCCTTCACCAAATCGACATGCAGATCCCGGGTCAATTGGTTCCAGTTTTGACAACTACCCAGTCCATAGTTAGTGGAATAACTTCCACCTAGGGTGTTCAAATAAATTTTTCGAAGACACTTTTTAACCAATAACTAAATCTTTATTGAAAGGGAAAGTTGACCTACTTGAGTTAAAAACGTGAATAAGCACAGGAGAACATACAAACGAAACTGGAAAAATTTTTGATCGATCCCGGTCTTCCAGGAAAATAGTAAGCGAGCCATTCATACTTAAGAACCGTAGATCAAAACTTAAAACCAAGTCGATTCCCTGTCTCAACTTTAATGAAATACCCGTACTATCTACATTGGAAAAAAAGGTATCGAACTAATTGATGTAAAATAAATGATTTCGACATGTTGAAAAAACTTACCATGGCTATTGAATTCCAGTACGTGAGTAAATTTTTCATAATCATAATTTCTTTTAACAGATGCTCCTTTAGGAACTTGCCATTTGGCAGTTACCAAGTTTCCATCTTCTAGGATTTTTCTTTTGGGAGTGCGGTCACTGAGGTTTTTGCTGTAGTGGGAGAGACCATATTGAGCCACTTGAACTGTATCTCCCCAAATTGAAGAAGAAAAAAGATTTAACACATTAACTGTATATGTAACTTTAAGTCCCTGATCTTAGTATAGGTACCTGGATAATAATATCCACTTGCTTCCCACTGTGTTGAAACAGGAACTCCTGCAATAAATGTGTGAAGTTATGTATGGAAAAAGGGAAAGTTATACACAAGCAAACCTTCTGTGGCTGAAATACATTTTACTCGGTCACGTACTTCTACATTGCTGGAATAAGATTGAAACATAATTATTGTAGGAGTCACACATAAAAAAGTGTTAGTGAACATACTAGTTGCTGAAGTACATGAACATCCCTGATGAATTGTATCGCATAGTTGGTTTGAATACTTTTGAATAAGAGTGTGACCACTCAAACTGCTCATGACCTCTATTTTTGGTTAATTTTCCATAAACTTCATAATACTTCTCAAGAAATGAGAAAGGAATGAACACTTCTCTTCCTTCTTTTCGGCAAGAAATTTGATACATTCCATTAATGGAACACAGAAGTTCTTCATAAAGCTTTCCTCTGGATTCTGGTGAAGATTCTTTTAACCTGTGAATAAACCTTGTGTGGCTGGAGGTTGCATGACCACAGGTGAAGATGTATGTAACCAATGTGCATGATACTACAGCTATCAGAAGAAACAGAAGTAGTTTCAAATTGAGGCGAGCCATTTTGTTTCACAACAAAATATCCTCGTTTCTTTGCATGCTTTAGTACATCATCTTGGCATAAAACCTAAGTAACCCAATATCAATTATTAAAAAAATAATTATAAAAAAAGAAGTCATTTAAATTCTCTTGTATTTGATTTCATCTTTACCTTTACAAATGTAGCTGCTTCCCACAAAAACAAAACAAAAACGGAGATCGGGCATCGGGACTCACAACTTTTAACATGGCAATTATTGTTTAGCATTTATCCCTAACTGTACTTCTGTCAAATTTTTTGAAATTTCCCATCTCCTGGCATGTGAATTTCTAATTCTGACAACTCAAGGTATATCTTGTACTCGTACACAGTTCATGAGTTCTCCGCAGACGTACAGTTAAATTAACATACCTCTTGCCCATAAAGACAACAAAACATACTAACATACTTACATACATCAAGGGGCATCCCTAAAATGCGAAAGCGAAACGCAAAACGAGCAGCGACTAAAACGCGGAACGCTGTGCGAAACAGCCCCTAAGGGGGTGTCCCTAAAACGCGAAAGCGAAACGCGAAACGAACAGCAACTAAAGGCGCGTTTTGGCGTCTACCTGGTTGAGTTGAACTCAACCATAAGGTTGACACCAAAATGGATTTTAGATCAACTCGGTTGGTCGAAGTCGGACTAACCAAGTTTACATTTCAGTTGACACCAAAATGAAAGTTGAGCCGAAGTCACGCCCACTAGGGCTCGCCCCCGGTTCTCGAAAACCCGGGTTACCCTCGGATCGTCACCAAAAATAGTCGCCCATGGGCGATCCGTGTAGCCTATTTGCCAAAGTGGGTAGGCTGGGCGGATTTGATGGGCAAACCGGGTATACCCACCGCCATCTTGGAAAATGGCGGCTTGCAAAGCCCCAAGTTAAACTAAAAGGGAGGGTTGCAAAAAGAAATTTTTTGTGGCGGGAAATTCAAAGGGCGTCACTTGATTTCAAGGGAAAGCTCGGGTAATCGGGTAGGAAATCGGGGATAACCGGGTTTTGAACCCGGGTAATGGAAACGGTTTTCGAAATTGTGTTACCCACATGGTACCCGGGTAGGTAATGGGCACAAAGTCTTAGGAACCGTTACCCACCGGATCCAATTTTTTTGCCGAGAAGACCTACCCATTCACCCAAATACCTACCCATTGGACACGGGGCCGAGCCCTAACGCCAACCACTTCATTATTCGGCGAAAACCACAATTTTCATAAAATGTGGCAGTGGTGTCCCCTCTCCTCTTCTCTCTATCTTAGGTTGTCTGCTATGTGCTGTCAATATTTATTAATTTTATAATTTATACTCTGTCGATTCTCGATTCAGTGTGCCTGTGTGCCCAACTGATTACTGCATCAGGTTCGAAAGTTTTGTTAATTCTTTTATTTTCTTGTTCCTAATTTTACCCCTTCTATTTTTTTCCGCCAGTCTTCAAGAAAAATTGTGGACAAGGGAAAATGAAAAAAAAATAATAATAATGACGGCTGCTAGTTTTTTATTATTATTCGTGAATGCTTTGTTGCCATATAACAATTGTATTCGGCAAAGAAAGAGGGGTTGGGTCGTCTGCTTCGGTTCTGGTTCTACCATGCTCTAGGACCATGGTAGAACTCGGCCATATAGACTGGCGGTTGAAGTTGAACCTCAACCAAGGGGGGAAATATCAGTTGTCGCCAAAACATTGGTTCAGTTCAACCAGGTTGACACAAAAATGCGGTTGATCGCAACTCAACCTCATTCCTGATCAACCAGGTAGACGCCAAAACGCGCCTTAAAACTCGAAACGCCGTGCGAATCAAGATAGTTTGTTTCGCGGTTTAGCCGCTGAATGGTGTTTCATTCCCATGCTAAAGTGCGAAACAACGTTGCGAAACAGAAGGCTGCTGAATGGCTGGCGAAAGCGCGAAATGTTAATATTTCAATAAATAAAAAAAGAAAATTTTAACAGGAATCGCAGGTAATTTAAAGTCAAACATATTTGCTTTTACCAACGTGTTGAAAGTTAATTTTGGGCAAGGCTTTTACATTTCTGATAGAGCAAAACAGTCTCATGAGTTTTTTCAGGCCAAATTTAACATGCTATGGAACCATTCAAGGCACTCAGAGGTCAGAGCACTGGAGAACATCCCAGTTAGCCCACGGCTTTAGCCTACATTTTTTGGTTTAAACTCAATTTAATTCAATCAATTAATTTCATTTACTTCAATCAGATTCTAAACACATTGTTATATTTAAAATACTAGTTTTTTATTCCCCATCATGTTTAGTTTCCTATTAGCCAATACAAGTTAACAATTCGTCGCGAATTTGTTCAAGTAAATGCCAACAAATTAAAAAAGGACTGGAAAGAACCATAGATTTAAAAAATGAGTTTTTGTTTGCGTAGAGCTTACAATGCTTATCGGGGTTACATGTTCTCAAAAAAGAATAGTACATGGTTCTTATTTCTCTAAATGAAATGCCAAGTCTAATGGCATTTTAAATAAGGGTTTCGCAAAATCGTTTCGCTATTTAGGTTGCCTTTAGGCGATTTTTGAGTGTTTCGCAGCCCATTACCTGGGGGCTGTTTCGCACAGCGTTCCGAGTTTTAGTCGCTGTTCGTTTCGCGTTTCGCTTTCGCGTTTTAGGGATGCCCCGCCTAAGGGCAGATAGCGAAACGATTTTGCGAAACCCTTATTTGAAATGCCATTGGATTTTGCATTTCATTTTGAGAAATAAGAACCGCGTACTATTTTTTTTTAGAACATGCATGGATAAGCATTGTACGCTCTACGACAATATAAACTCATTTTTTAAATCTATGGTTCTTTCCAGTCCTTTTTAAACTAGTTTTCATTTACTTGAACAAATATGCAGTATGCAAATATGCAGTAAAACATCCTGCGTTGCACGTTCTCCACAAATGCGCAAAATCTCATTTGTGTCCAAATTGGTCTGTTGCGGCTGCGGCTGCAGCGTCTTATGGAGAAACCATCTTCTTCACGTTAAAAATTAAGTTTTCATAACCATAATTTACAACTTGGTCTCGGCGAGACGGTCTCGAAGGGTCGAGACCGTCACCGCTACATCCCAGTGGGACTAGGGCTCGGCCCCGATCGTTTTCGGTCGGGGCGAACCGCGGTTTGCCGGCCAAAAATCACCAAACCGTCGGTTCGGTTTAGCCGTTTTTTACTTCGGTGCGGTTCTCGGTTTGGAATTCGGTCAAACCGGTGCGAACCGCCGCCATTTTGAATTTTTTTTTAAATTTGACGGAAATTTCAAATCAACCAATCAAATCGCGTTAAGCGTAAAGTGGCACCAATGGTTGCCAGGTGGGACCTGAGTTGAACTTCGAACTTTGACTAATTGACTTAATTGAGTCAGGTCAGGCTGTCAGGCATTGCTGTAATAGCCTAAATTATCAAACATGGCTAGAGATATGTTAAGTATTCCAGCCACTAGTGCAGGCAGTGAGAGGGCGTTAAGCACTGGAAAAGATTGTTTTGGAATTGCTAGGATGAGCCTTAATCCCGAGACTGTTGAAGCCCTCATCTGCTTGCGCTCCTGGTTTAAAGCCGGATTGATCAACGAAATTGATTCACGTTCCCACAATCTGACTGAATTCGATATTGAAAACATTGACGAATGATGATTCAGAAAATTGTTGTAATGATGTGGGCAAAAATACAATTGGTTTTTCACATAATTTACGACTTATACTGTTGTATAAACTGTGTAAAACTTGTTGTGTAAACTTGTGTAAACTGCCGCAGTTCTTACGGGTCACACCGCGGTTTTTCCTAAACCGTGGTTTTTTACACCGTGGTTTTTTACACCGCGGTTTTTCCTAAAACCGCGGTGTGACCCAACAAACCGCGGTGCGATCGGTTCCCAAAAATTGATAAACCGAACCGCACCGGTTTGGCCTTTTTAAAAAAAGGAACCGCGCGGTTCGGCCAAAATTGTACCCGATCGTCGCGGGGCCGAGCCCTAAGTGGGACTATCCCGGCCCACTGATTGGCTCTTTCAACCCTTAAACCCTTCCATGTATTTCTGCTTTCCGCTCCCACATTTTCCTGATACACATAGCGGGGTTTTCCGTGGGAGTGGAGTTCGCGCTTTGATTTGTATGTTTCTTTGTGTATTTATTTTATTTACATTTATTGTTTGCTGTTTGTTAAGTTTTACAAATACAATAGTTTTACTTATATTAATTGTTTTTTTTTTCATTTTATATAATAGATTGAATTAAGTACCGGTGTGTTTTCTTAAATTAGTGTAAATTGGGCCATAGGCACTTGGGTTGGCGGTTCCAAAACCCGATCAGGTAATGATCGGGAAAACTATAAATCCAAAAATTAAAAAAATGATAGAAACGGATATATCTTGATAAGATCAGTCCATTTTTGCAAAAATATTGCTTTAAAAAATACTTATTGGAAGAGCTACCCGATTTGCCGTTTTTCAGGTAGGTCGGTGCGGTTTAGCGGGTATCCGGTTACCCTCCCCCCCCCAATAATAAGTAAAATTTCAATAATTTATTGCGGGAAAACTATAAGACCAAAATAAATTTTTTTTAGAGAAATGGGTCGCTCTTGGTAAGGGCTATCCATTTCTGTATAATTTCTGAAAAATATTAATACAAAAAAATTTTTGAAAAACAATGAAGATTGTTAAAGGATCGAGTATATCTCTAGAGCGCAAAAACTACAAAAAACATCTTGTCCAAAATTTTTTTAAAATGAAAATTATCTGAATTTTTTTACAGAAATGGATAGCCTGAAAAATGGCAACCTGAAAAATGGCAAATCGGTTTACTCTTCCAATAAGTAATTTTTAAGCAATATTTTTTCAGAAATGGATATATCTTATCAAAATGTATCCATTCCTATAATTGTTAAAGCTTTTGGACTTATAGTTTTCCCGATTCTCCCAAAATCGGGTTTTGAAACCGTTTTTCTCCGGCCCGCACCAACCCAGTTGCCCATGGGTGATAATTCACAATAATTCTAATTGAAACATACAGATGTTTAATTCATTCTTGTTTTATAAATTGAAATGTGATTTAATAAAGGTATAAATAGTGTATTAGAATAAATTAAAAACAATAAAAGTAAACATAAGTAGTATAAATAAACACACGAAAAATAAACAAATGAAGGTGACAGCCCGACGAAAAACTCCACACACGCCACACACACACACCACACACCATAAGCAGAAGGGGTGGATGGGCTTTAGGGTGAGGAGAAGGAGAGGGCCAATCACAGGGCCGGAATAGTCTCTCTGGGATATAGCGGTGCCGATCTCGACCCTTCGAGACCGTCTCGTGGAGACCAAGTTGATAATTTAGATTTCCCTCTTTTCTTCCTAGCAGTGGGTACCCTATTCATTATTTCATTTCCCATTTTTTTCTAGCCCCAGTTCTATCAAGTTTATTTTTATTTTGTTATTGTTTGTAAGTGGCTCGTCTTTTTTAGCCGAAGAATTTCGTTTGCTGCCAGAAATTCGTCTGCTACGCAAGGGGATGAGCAACAAACCATTCACAAACAATAGTTAAATAAAAATAAACCAGATAGAACTGGGGCTAGAAAAAAAATTAGGAAATGAAAAAAGGAATAGGGTACCCACTGCTAGGAAGAAAAGAGAAGAAGTGGGTTTCTGCATAAAACTCTGCAGCAGCAGCAGACCAACTTCGACACAAATGAGATTTTCGCATTTGTGTAGAACGTGCAACCTAGGATGTTTTACTTCTCTTTTTGCGACGAATTGTTAACTTGTATTGGCTAATAAGAAACTAAACACGATTGGGAATAAAAAACTAGCATTTTAAATATAACAATGTGTTTAGAATCTGATTGAAGTAAATGATATTAATTGATTGAATTAAATTGAGTATAAACCAAAAAATGTAAAGCTGTGGGCTAACTGGGATGTTCTCTAGTGCTCCAAACTCCTTGAATGGTTCCATAGCATGTTAAATTTGGCCTGAAAAAACTCATGAGACTGTTTGGCTCTGTCAGAACTGTAAAAGCTTTGCCCAAAATTAACTCAACACGTTGGTAAAAACAAATATGTTTGACTTTAAATTACCTGCAATTCCTGTAAAAATTTTCTTGTTTGAACTGGAAAACACTGGAAATCTTGAAATGCAATTGCAAGTATGTCAACTTTACAACGCTTCACCCAGAAATCATACCATGTTGTTGATTCATTGGAAAATCATGTTCTTACAAAAGATTCTTATATTGTCGTGGTTATTTGAGGCCCCATGGACTAGTTGTCACGTCCGGCGCTTCTGTATCGGCTATTGACCGCAACTCTACCCGAGATGTCCGGCGGTCTTGCCAGCAGATATTTCTCCCGGTAGCTGCTGTCTACGTTAGTGCATAAATACTTGTGTGTGTCCCTTGCTGTACCCCCAGTCTAGTTGTAACTGTTTGTTAGTACTGTGTGTGTGAGCGCATCGACAGTGAATACAATCTTAATCGCTACTTTAGTCTCAGCGTTATTCCTCCGTGCTACATGGTGGAGATGCAGAACTTGTGGTAAGTCTTTGCGCTGTTTCATTCTATTGTGCTCTAGTTGTGTGGAGGCGGGGGCTGTTAGGGGCTTCCGAGAGTCGTCGACCCAACCGGCCTACGTGCCTTAAACTGTTGGGGTACGAAGCCACAGCACCGGCCGTGTGACGGGCGATTAGGGTGCGATAGCGCGGGGACGGCCATAAGATTTTCTGGGGAGGTAGGTGTGACCTAGTGGTGATTAAGGGGGCGTAGAGGCGGACAGTGGTGCGCTGCAAGGCGGTAGATCACCGCCTGTAACGATTGAAAAAAATCGGGAGTTGGGACGACGAGGGGTTCGTCGGGAAGCGGCAGGTTGTCGTGGGCGACGATCTAGGGATCGTGGGTAGACGGTGTGTCATCCGTCAGGTAACGACGGTCGATCGTTGGTGGGGGAGTAGAAGTTTCGTGCAGAAGGCGGTAGATGAGTGGGGGTGCTGGAAGAGGCAGGGGAAAACAGCGCCCTCGAGACGAATTTGGGCGATTTACGCCAAGGAGTGATCAGGCAATTGTAGGCAGTGCCAGCGAAACCCTCAGTCGTTTGGACGACGTTGTAGGGGAGCCGGGAGGATTATCCGAGAGAGAAGACCGATCAGGGATTATAGCAAGGGAAAGTAATTTGGGACAACACCAGGCTAGTATTAGCAAGGAAGAAACTGTAGCGTGGGCTGACGGCGAGGATAGCTCCAATTCGGAAAGCAGTGAAGGTGGGTTAGAGTGGGATTTTGAGGCTTTTCGGCGCAGATCCTCGGTGGTAAGCGCTCGATTGCTACGCAGCAGGGCCGCCATAAATTCTGTTGTAGCTGGGGTAGTCGCACCCCTTAATCCCGTAGGGATGGCGGCCCAGATTAAATTCCAGACTCCCCCCACATTCACCGGACAGGATGGGGAAGACGTAGTAAGTTGGATCCATCGCTACGAGAAGGTGGGGAGATACAACTGGTGGGGTGAAAACGAGCTCAGGGACCACATCGAGCAGTCGTTAGAAGGGGCTGCGGGTAAATGGTATGCATGCATGGAGGCATCAGGCAACCTTCCCGCTGCGTGGTCAGACGCACAAGGGTCCCCGGTGGTGGCAGGAGTAAAATCAGCGCTGTTGACACAGTTTACGCCCGTAAACTATGTGCAACATAACGAGGTTAAATTGCGCGGGAGGAAGCAGGGAATTGAAGAATCGACCCTAGAATACTACTACGATGTGCTCGATCTATGCCGTAGGGTAGATCCGCATATGGCTGAGGCCACGAAGCTAGCACATCTCTGGCAGGGTTTGCGTCCTAGTGTCCTAGAAAAACTATGGAGTTTAAAGCCCACCAACTGCAATGAGTTTCTCCAAGAAGTAAAACGCTTCCAGGAGATGACCGATCGAGGGAAGCAAGACGAGTGGGCGATGGGAGTGATGGGAAGGGAGGAAAGAACCCAGCATAGCCCAGCGGGGCAGCAAGATGCGTCCGTAGCTACGAGGTTGGAGAAAATCGAAAAGATGTTTGAAGACTTAATGCAGAAAAGACATAATTTTAACCAAGGGAGAAACATTAATAGAGGGAGAGATCCAAAGGCCACGCCAAATTGGACACCCGATGGTAAGCCCATTTGTTTTAGGTGCAGGCAGCCGGGGCACCTAAAACAAAATTGCCAGATTCCCATGGAAAATCGCAAAGGAAACGGGAATGGGGGGAACCATCGTGCTACGGTAGATACTCAAAAGACTAACCCCACGTTCCTCGGCCTCCTAAGGGAAAAGAGCGGATTAAGTTTTCCGTTACTTCGCATTGACGTAACGAAACTTGTCGTCCAGGATGTTATGTGTAATAGGAGAAAGATACCCGCTGTCATTGACACGGGGGCAGCCGTGTCCGTTTGTTCACCCGGGGTAGCCACGTTATTACGCCTTGAGATAAAACCCTGGCTAGCGAACAGGCTCGTGTCAATTAACGGCCAGGAAATACGTCCCGGAGGAGCGGTAGAGTTGGAAATATCGGATGGCGAGTCAAAAGTAGTCGGCAGAGTTCTGGTGTTAGAAATGGGGGGAATTGACCTCTTGCTCGGTAAAGACTTCCTGGAGAGATTTGGAACGAGAATGAAAATAGGGGCTCTGCCTGAATTCATCATTGGGGACATTCCAATGGGGATGATGGCAGAAAAAGAGATTGAAACACCCGAGTTGGTGTCCCGAGTAGGGCGCATGATACCCGCACGTTCATCGGTGGTGGTCGAAATAGAGTTCACAGCAGGAATCCCGGGGAAGAACGAGGCAATGATTGAGCCCTCGACTAGCGTACTGGAGCGGAAGGGCGTCTCAACGGGGCGATTGTAAGTAGCGGATTGCGAGACGTTCAATCAAGTGCTGGTAACCAATTTCTCAGATCGCAATCAGTGGGTACCGAGAAACATGGTCCTGGGGACGCTAGAAGAGATCACCTTAGCTGAAGAGGGTACGGATAGCGAGGGGGAGGTGGTGGCGTTGGCCGCCCTGGGAGCACCCAAATGGTCACGAGAAGTGTTCGGAAAGTATGTCTCGAAGGAAATTGGGGTGGAAAGTCACGACAAGATTGTTGGGGTACTTCAAGATTTTGAGGACTGTTTCGCCGGGGAAAATGACAGGCTCGGGGTGTGCAACGTAGCGGAGCATGCGATCGAGACAGGGGACTGTCGTCCCATCCGACAAAGCCCTTACTCGAGCGCATGGAAAGAACGAGAGCTAATGCAGACGCTTGTTCAAGAGATGGAAGACGCTGGAGTAATAGAGAAGTGCAATGGACCCTGGAGTTCACCAGTGGTACTTGTGCGGAAGAAGGACGGGGCCTGGCGGTTCTGTGTGGATTACAGAAAGTTAAACGCGGTGACACTGAAAGATGTGTACCCCTTGCCCAGAATTGAAGAAACCCTAGCCAGATTGGAGGGTTCGGCTTTTTTTTCAATCATGGATTTGCAATCGGGTTATTGTCAGGTCTCCATAAGGGAGAGTGATCGCCCTAAGTCAGCTTTTATAACAGCGGATGGTCTTTATCAGTTTAAGGTGATGGCTTTTGGGTTGTGTGCGGCACCTGGTACGTTCCAGAGAATGATGACCTGGTTCTCAGTGGGTTGAGAGTCTTCCGCGTGTCTAGTGTATTTGGACGACATTATTGTTTATTCCCAAACGGTGGAAGAACATGTGAAGAGACTCCGAAGTGTATTTGAGTGTCTTAAGTTCGCGAATCTAAAGGTGAAGCTGAAGAAATGCTTATTTGCACAAACCAGACTGCAAGCTCTAGGTCACGTCGTGGATAAGGATGGAATCGCCTCGGATCCTGAGAAGATTTGTGCGGTTCGAGAATTCCCTAGACCGCCGGCCAACGCGACTAATGCCCAGAAAATTAAACATGTGAGGAGCTTTATCGGGCTATTTTCGTATTACCGGCGATTTATCAGCAATTTTGCAAAAATTGCAAAGCCGTTACACGACCTCATGAAACAGGGAAAATCCTTTTGTTGGGGAGAAGAACAAGAAGGAAGCTTTAATGCTCTGAAGGAGCATTTGATTGAGGCGACACAATTAGCATATCCCGATTATGGGAAGCCGTTTGACATTCATCCCGATGCCTGTGAATACGGGATAGGCGCGGCACTAGTACAGAAAACGGGATATGGAGAGAGACCGGTAGCCTTCGCAAGCCGTTTGATATCAGCTACTGAACATAACTACTCAATAACCGAGAAGGAGTGCCTTGCGCTTGTCTGGGCAATGAAAAAATTTCACTGCTACATTTGGGGGATGACGGTGAGAGTTGTGACGGACCACCATGCTCTGTGCTGGTTAACTACGAAGAAGGATCTGGCTGGAAGACTAGCCCGTTGGGCACTGCTGGTACAGGGTTATGAGCCCCAGGTGTTGTACAAAAGTGGGAAATTACACGAGGATGTAGACGCGTTGTCGCGGTACCCAGTAGGCCCCGCAGAAGAAGAAGAGGAGAGCGATTCCCTGCTACCTGTGCTGCTAGTCACGCTCAACGGGGACTTGGAGGGAATTCGCGTGGGGCAAGAATCTGTCCCACAATGGAAAAAAGCATTAATGGTACTAGAACAACGGCCTGACGCCCCATTTAAAATTTTTTTATTGCAACAAGAATTGCTTTATGTGCGTACAATTGGGCAACAGGGGAGCAGGCTTCGACTATGTGTCCCACCGAACTACAGACAGGTTGTCTTGAAAGCGTGCCACGATTACATTACCGCTGGGCACCTCGGGGTGCGTCGGACAGCAGATCGGATCAAAGCTCGCTACTACTGGCCAAAATTAGAGAAACATGTGTTGGGATACGTGCAGGCCTGTCAGGCACGAAAATCACCTCCCATGAAACCACAGGGCTACATGGAAGTAATAAGAGTAGAACGACCCTTTGAGAAGGTGGGAATTGATGTTTTAGGGCCATTTCCGGTGACGGGTGGGGGCAATCGGAACATCATTGTAGCGGTAGATTATCTCTCTAAATAGCCCGAGACGCGGGCCCTACCCACCGCTACGGCTAAAGATGCAGCAGAATTTTTTGTTAAGGACGTGGTACTCCGCCATGGGGCACCGGAAAGCATGAGAGGTTAAACCATACTTTGGCAGACATGTTGTCAATGTATGTGAATAAGGCACAGACAGACTGGGATACCGTTCTACCCTATGTCACTTTTGCTTATAATTCAAGCCGCCAGGAATCAACTCGCAGAACGCCTTTTTTTCTTTTGTATGGTAGGGAGGCAATACTACCCATAGATGTCATGATGAATGGGAACCCGAATCCGGTGAAACATGACGGGCAAAACGAGGTGGTGAAAAAACTGGGGGAAGCTCAGCAAGTGGTGGCCCAATGGTTACATAGAGTGCAAGAAAAACAAAAGGACGCTTATGATGCAGGACGAAGAGTGGCAACAGATTTCAAGGTTGGGGGTGAAGTCCTGGTGTATAAACCTTTTCGCAAAATAGGGCGGTCTGAAAAGTTACTACATCGATGGCGAGGACCCTACATGGTTGTCCGTGAAACGTCGTCGTTAAATTACGAGGTAAAGTTGCCACGGGCGCGGAAATCCGAAATTGTTCACGTGGTCAGCATGTAAAAATTTGCTAGAGGTTCGCCAGAGGTGACGGATAGGCCTAACGAAGAAAACTTCCTAGGGGATACTTTACCAGTAACTCCGCCACTGGAGGGGAGTCAACGGCCAGTAACAACTGAACCCCGACGTGGAAAAGGCCCAATCGGCGGGCTGCGTCAGCAGAGAGAGGAGAAAGGGGAAAGAACTGCACGGCTAGAAGCAATCCAGGAGGAGCCAGAGGAGAAGGAGGGTGTCGATCTCGAAATATCTCGCCCGGAACCACAAGCACCTGAGCAAAGTAGGGGAAAGGAGAGGAGATCGGAGAGAAGTCGAAAACAACCCAAGCGCTATGGCAACCCAATAACCTTCAGCCCCTTGATGCTACTCTTGACACTACTATGTGAAGCAATGCCATGTGGGGCATCTCCTCGGGAGAGATTCGTAATGAGTGGGGTAGTTTTTCAAATTCTTGGGGAAGTCAACTTCAGTGATTGGGAATGGGTAGTCGTGACTGAGGTGTCGTTTCGACAAGTTGAGGCTACCCTGGGCCATCTTGGACAATGGCTGGCGGAGAAACTAACACAGCACGAAGGTGGGCCACTGAACGAGGATTTTAAGATCGGTAATCGAATCAAAGAACAATTAACGGAACGAGCAACAGGCTGCCTAGAGGAACTAGGGGTAGTCAAGAGTAGATTCAATCCCCTGAAGGAAGCAATATCCGGGAAACAGCAGAGGACCAAGAGAGGTTTAATTGATGCCGGTGGGAGTGCCCTGAAATAGCTTTTCGGCGTAGCGACGGATCGAGAACTGGAGGAGCTTAGTAAACATCTCGACTCTCTGTCAAAAGAGACATCCGGGATTGTGAGCACTCTGGCTGAGCAGGCGACCCTTGTCAATGAAAGCTTGTGGGAACTACACGAGCACACTGTAGTCTTGAGTCAATTTGAGCGAGCCCATCAGACGCTGGAAAAGTAATTAAATAGAGCAAAAATAAATTTCGTAAACGCAATGAATGTATTGGAACGACAGTCAATAGTCACGGCAAGAGTGGATGAGGCTTTCCGAGCGGCACACCGGTTATTGGAATGGACCAAGATGACAGTAGACGACATAAGCATTGGGTTAGCTCTACTGGCGTCTGGCCGATTACCTCCTGAAATGTTTCCTCCCGCCCAATTAAGAACGGTTCTGTCAGAAATCCGTTCCTCTCTAGCCTCAGGGTGGGCCCTAACTCCCGCACTTCAAAGAGGAGATCTTTGGCGGGCTTATCAGGAAGCGAATGTTGTGACAGCATCCACAGAGAATGGTCTCAAGTTATTCATTCATTTCCCTATAGTAGAATTTGAAAAGACTTTTGAGTTATATGAAATTTTTGTGTTACCCGTGTATGACGCAGAAGGTGGGGTAGGACTCCGTCATTCTTCTTTACCCCAATTTTTGGCAGTAGCAGGAGATCAACAAACGTTCATCGAATTAACCGAGGAAGAGGTAAGATCCTGCAAAGATAACTCGGGTTCGGTATGCCCCCTCGCAAGGGCCATCGAGCGGAAAAATGCAAAGAAAACATGTTCCATGGCGTTGTTTTTACAAGATACAGAAAAGCAAAAACTTGAGTGTCAACAAGTGTTTGTGAAATGGAAAGGACCTGAAGCTTTGTATCTTGGACAGCGTCAGTGGGCATTGTCAATAGGGAGAACCCAAACGTTGGTAATCACGTGCCCGGCGCGAGCTGGAAGTCGGAAACAGTATAAACGAGAGTTGGCGACCGTCGAAATTGTGGAAATTCCAAAAGGGTGTTCGGGTCAGACAGATGACTGGATCCTTCAGGCAAGCTATCAGAGGGAGTCATCTACTTCCTGGGAGGAATCCCCGCCATCCCAACTGAAGGGCATCAACTGGACACTACCAACAGGATCGATAGACAAGCCCCAAGAATCGACGTCGACGTCACTACAGGCTATGATCGCCTCGACCCTTGGAAAAAACAAGGCATCCAGAACAATGGCCGATATAGTTGGGAAATCTATACGTCAGCTGAAAGAAGAGGATGAAACCCGAATACGTCTACAGTCAACCCCGCCGTCTTACCCATACGAGTTGTTGATGGGTACGATACTCACGGTTATGGCAAATCTCACTTTGTGGTTTCTATTTTACAGGGAAAAGCAACAACATGACCGGGAAAGAATCGAGGTGAGAAAGCGACTCGAGGTGTTGGAGACAACAGGCAGCGTTGAAGGTGCAGGTGACGGAGAGCAGGCTGCACAATGGAGCACTCAACTGGCTAAATTGGAGGTTCGAATAATAGAACATGAGCAGCACTGTTTGGAGACGCTTCGAAGTCTGGAGCAGTTAACTAAATAGAAGCGGCAAATCCCCCTACTGATGTTATTCCATGTTCTGATGACTGTTTTATTTTTTCTTGATGCTTCGCATAGTGTTGACCTTGTAATGGGTAGATCAGATCAAATGACTTCCATAGTTTAGTCAAAAGAGGCTATAGCACTCTTAAGGTATCCGAATAAAAGTAAAGAAAGCTTTGGACCGTAGGCCTTAGTGGGAAACAGTAGTATAGCGAATTGTAGAAATTTTAGCTAAAGAGAGAAGTCTCAAAATTTAGATTCGTTTTTCTGGTTAAAAATAAATAATAGCGGTCGGGACGACTCGCTATCTAGGGAGGGAGATGTCGCGGTTATTTGAGGCCCCATGGACTAGTTGTCACGTCCGGCGCTTCTGTATCGGCTATTGACCGCAACTCTACCCGAGATGTCCGGCGGTCTTGTCAGCAGATATTTCTCCCGGTAGCTGCTGTCTACGTTAGTGCATAAATACTTGTGTGTGTCCCTTGCTGTACCCCCAGTCTAGTTGTAACTGTTTGTTAGTACTGTGTGTGTGAGCGCATCGACAGTGAATACAATATTAATCGCTACTTTAGTCTCAGCGTAATTCCTCCGTGCTACAATATTTACCATACCAACCGTTGTTCAGGGTAATTTGGTTGAGTTTTGTCAATAACTGTATCAGTTATTAACAAAACTAAAAAAACGGTTTTTTTTAGTTAATTTTGTCTCCGCCATTTAATGTTTCTAGAAAAAAATAATCGCAAATGGCATCTAAATTTAATATGAAAATGAAGCTGAATCATTTCTTGATTGTTAAAAACAAAAATTTTAATTTTCGATCAATTACTGTAGATAATATTAACGTTTTAAAAAAATAGTCTTTATCGGGAAATCGGGACAGCTGTTTTTGACTAAAATGGGACATTAGTGGGCGGGTTTGGCCTTTAAGACCATCAATCATCACCGAGCTCATGACGCTATTACTGTTCCTTACAATGATAACAAGCAATCGATTATTCTGCATATTAATCAATTACAATAAGCCCAGCCCCCACCTATCTTGTAATAAGGGTTTTTTATCATATAAGAAAAAATTTTTATTAACACAATAATCAAATTGAAACATTTATTAACTTATAAAGTCTATACAGTGGGACGCTATTTCAATTTTTATAAATTTTTTTAATGAATTTTAAGGCGAAAGCGGAGGACGTCCCTCACCAGCCCCCCTAGTGTCTTCACTTACCCCTCAAAATAGGCTCCTCCCACAAATCTAAGAAAACTTTAAAGGTCTTATATGGGAAACTGGTTTATTATTAAATTATATAAAAAATATGGGGGGTACATTACCGTATGGAATACATAAAAACAAAATATTAAATTAATTTATTTATTAGTTTGGGAGATATAGGAGGAAAACGAAAACCGTCCCGGCTTACTCCAGTCTCCCCTAGAAAAACGTTTAAAGAAGCGCATTTGTAATGAATAATGTAAAACCCCTACTTACTTCATCTTTAAGTAAATAGCTTTTACTCGATTAAGGGAAGCTGCAGACTTCATTCGATGGTATATTCCCGTAAGTTAACATGATTCAAACAAGTCGATGAATGTCTCAAACGATTGGAGGCATAAATACAGGCCGTAGCCGTATAGCCAGCGTCAAGCACAACAAAGACACAAATAAGACAAGTTTAAACGGGGAACGAGCAAGCCAGTAGCAGGTCAAATAAACGACCTGACACTTGCCTCGCGAAGGGGTGAATCAACACTAGACTGGGTGAACAGCCAAGCGTTGACTAACGAAGAATTACAATTGATGGAGTTTTATACGACAAACAAAGTCAACGCGATCACCAACGCAAGGTGAGCGTAATGAAAGGATGGAAAGGTAAATGACTTGTTTCCAGGAATGAGAGGGAGGATATTTTTCCAAGAAAGAGTGAGCTGGTGCATTCCTTACAATAATGCGTGTCCGGATACGAACGATGAAAGTCAAGAAGAATCTGTTGACGGAAAAAGAATATGCGATTATGTTGTACGTACAATGACATCATTAACTAGAATATTTATAAAGATAATTACCAGCGATCCTTCTTCAACATCAATAAACCGGGGATATTCCAAAAGAATTTCACTCGCTGACGTAAATCTAAATGTGCTCTCTCTATCACGGAATTCGAACGTCTTTTCCATGTATTCATGAATTTTTCCTCTGGTGGTTACAGAATAAACAGGAACCTTTAACCATTCAACCGGCAGCAAAGAAAAAACAAACTAAATGCATGCTACTAATTAAATTAAAATTAACTAACCTTAACAACAATCACCTTCACCAGCACACAAAAACAGTAGCACACCGAACAGCATTAGCACACAGAACAGCAACCTACTTCGCCAAACCACGTTACTCTACTGATTGCGGCTGGCACTGGCTGGCAGAAGAGTTTCCTGTCGCGTGGTGTGATTGCCAGATAAATTTTAATAACAACTTTCCGGCTATGAGTAAGTTAGAAAAACTAGGGTAGGGAGATGATTCTCCTGTGGGTAATATTGGGGAGGGTTGCACAGGGAGGAGGCGCGAAAAATAACAAAGGGTTTTGACAAGTGTGTTGCACACGTATAAAAAGGTACACGAAAAATGTTTTTTTTTGTGGGCTAGCCAACTTGTTAAAAGTGCGGTCGATGCCCACATAACCTACACTTAATGTCGGTACACTTGATAAGTGTAGGTAAGTGGACAAGCCATTTTTTACTGTGTAAAGCTGTCGCGTCCAACTTAATAAATCCAAATTACACATAAACGAAGATTTGGAAGAAGCTAAATTTAATGAAAATAAAAAGCCCTTGCCAAGAGCTTTCGGTTTTTGTGAAATCTAATGCAAAATATTGAAACCCAAAAAATCCCGTAAGGAGTTAATGATTTTTTAGTTATTTCGCCGTCTTGCGCGAGACTCGACTGGATCGACAAAACGAAAAAACTACATCCTTTATGGAGTTATTTGGGTTTCACCATTTTGATAAAATTTTTACATTTATCGAAAGCTCTTGGCAAGGGCTTTTCATTTTTATATAACTTATCCGTGTTGGACTAACTTTAGTCGTAATTAGTTAATGAAAATATTCGGTATAAGGGGGGGGGGAGTGGAAGGAAAGAACCAGAAACATTGGGACGGCCGTTCGGACAAAATTTTGCATATTTCAGACCTCAGGAGGTGTTTTTTTTCAAATCCTTGTAACACCAGGAATCTGAGGAACAAAAGATCGTTGAAAAATGTTTAGTTAGAGTTTTTTATTACAAACGAGTTAAAAACTTGATAACCAATCACCGTTCGGGCCGGGGCATTTTTTGGGGAAATATTGGTGAATGAGGCTATAAAATAAAAACAATGTCTGCTAAAGAAGCATTTGATTTCGGACAGTGCTGGTGTATTTTCTCTTTCTTCATTGGATATTTGCTTTATGTCAATGTAAAGGTTTAAAAAATTTTATATTTTCTAGTAATTCTATTTTCCTTTTCTGCATTAAATCTGTAACCAAAGAGGCGGGAGCCTCTATCTTCTTTGTAATCTGCAATACGGTTTTTCATTTTTGTGTTTTTCTTTTTGCGTTTTACATTCGTCCCTTATTTGACAGGTTTATTACGTTCAAATTCAAGAATTACCTAATGGTATGTTCAATTTCCTTGGAATCATACTTATGTAAGGAACGGCCAGTCACGAAACTTTTTCCACCGCCGATTTCACACCTCCGATTCACGACCTTGGTTCCCAAGGAAACCTTATCCGAAAACCCTCACCTGGTACCTTTTCACACCCTAGTGTTAAATTTACATTAAAATATTCTCTACCTTCCCCCGTGTGTTAAATTAACCTGAACTTGTTTTCCCGTATAAAATGTTCCTCCAAAACCCTCCGAATTCAGTCTTTTTCTGATGTGGAACTCGACAGGTCATCTTTAATTTTTGTAAGTGTAAGTGTTTTTGAATCGAATAAACTGTTTAGTGCCCGGACCCACAGCGTTCTACTCTACCGCCGCTAGTTGTCACTATGCGCACACTGTAAGTTAAACTAAATCCCTATCTCTATCTTGTTTATTCTGGAAGCAGACGCTCACCCGGAGAGTCAAGCTAGACACTTACTGTATGCTCAATATATCACCTTTCTTGTTTGTTCATATTATTAAGTCTGGCCATTTCTTTAACACACATGTTCAATTTCTTAATCAAATGTTAGTGGATCACACGTGTCAATAGAACTTGACTGCCTTCAAGAGATGGAGAAGATCGTTTATGTTCCAGTTCCAAATTGTATTGCTCTGGGTTTTCCTTTCTGTGTAGTTGTGTCGAATATGAGGCTTCTTTAATCATGAGCAGTAGCCTTGTAGCTTGTCATAATTTGAACTAGAAATGGACAATAAACAATCATTTAAACTAAATAGAAATATTATAAGCAATGCTTACTTTTCCGTTATTTAGCTTCACAAGCAGTGGCATGTGGCCTTGTATCCTGTCATAATTCGAATTAACTAGAAAAAGAAAACCAAAAATCAACACTATTTTAAAATAAATAAATAATTGTAAGCAATGCTTACTTCTCCGTTATTAAGCTTAAAAAAATTTCCTTCAAGGGTGAAAAATGAAAAATGATCTGGTCATTTTGAAATTTAAATAGAATACCAACTTGCTCGATGGCAGGGGTTGAACGCGCAGTTGGTATAGCTGGGGCAGGTAGAGATTTGGAACCGCCATTTGCTGCGGGATTTGCTGTTGATGGGATCGACTGAGTTGGAGCCTGAGTTGGATCCTGCCTGTAGTGTTCGAGTATATCAGTTTTGTCAATGGTTTTATTTAAGGCATCTGCAGGATCGGATGGCACACAACAACTATTACCAGTTGAATGGGTTTCTGAGGGTACAGATTTCACTCAATTATTGACTAAAACTTCAAATACAAAAAGTAATAGTTAAGAATGAAGAGGAAATAATAAAAATAATAAGGAATTACTGAGTGGAAGAAACCACCTTAGCCATACCCAGTGAAGAATTATTTGTGCTTGAGTCTCTTTCACGATTTGGCACATCTACAGAGGTAGCGAGTCTTCCCTGGCTGTCACAGTGGCAAAGAGGCCAGCTGCTTTCGCCTCTGACACAAAGGTGTGAAAGGTTGGTTCGCCTGAGTTTAGTATTTTAATAAAAGTAATTACTTGGGAATTACCGTCTTCAGTCAGTCATCTGTCCTATTAAAGAAAAAATTCTTACGATTCCAATTGAAGCTTAAATATAATTAAAAAATACCCTATCACTTATTACCCTAATCCTCATGTATCTTGTCGAGCGTTTGTCTGAATGAATTCGTGTTTTCCTTGAATGATTGTCCCGTTGAAAGAAAAACACTTCACGTTATAAATTGTTGAAGTAAAAATGGGTAGTTGAAGTAAAACATCGACACTTTCCGTTCTTTGACCAAAATACCAGAAGAGAAACGTAATTGATATGAGTTTAGATCATTAGGCTCCCGCATCATAGACTGAGCTTCTTCTTCTTAACCATTCACTACGTATTAAAAAAAGAAATTCTGGATTATTATTTCATGTGGTGTATGTAATTCTTATAAAGTTGAACCCAACGCTACTCTGTTAATTGTGGCAACGTGGCTATTAAAGAAATGGATCAAAATAAGACGTCTTGTGAGAGACATGATTTTTTCCCCAAACGAACGTGGCTTAGGAACGTCCTAATACCGTCCTTTGGTGGTCCAGTACTGCACGGCCTAGTAAGAAAGATTTAAGATGAGTTACTGCATTAAATTGTTATGTGTGAATGACTGATGCCGTAGGGGGCACTTACGGGTTCAGGCGCGTGGTCACCTCCCGACTCCGATGATGTGAATGAAGCGTTGGGAAAGGAAACTCTAATTTAAAAACATACAATTGGTAGTATCGGCGAAGAAGCCAACTAACATTTCTTGTAAATTCCATGTTCCTCGAGAAGATGATTTATTGCTTTCGTTAGACCTTCAGCAGATTTATCCTTGAAATTTGTCAGATCCAATAATTCATGTGAGTGATGAAATTGGGATTGAGACAATTCCGTTGTCGTATCGATTATTGGCAATACTACTATGCTACTCCTATGGCTAAATCTCTCCATCAACTTTTTCTGTTTAAAAGATTTGGCGGTTCCATCAAAAGCAGCCTTCTGTTTAGGGGTTTTGCAGTGTCTATCCAGTTAATGGTTCCAATTCTGCATGTGGTATTGCAGGCAGTACAATATGCAATATTCATCTTCGCTCTTGAATTTTATCTTGATTGTAACCAGTGTTTAAAATTATCAATTCGTCCAGGAATTTAAAAATTTGACTGGCGCACGTTTTTTTGTTTCCTTGTTCTGCAGTCTATTTTTTTATTTAACTTGATTTCACAATCCATTACTTTTAGTATACGATTACCAGTTTTAAGAAACTTGCTTTGTTCGTTGTCTTGTGTAGCCTACTTCTTTTCACCTCGGCTCATCACCTTTACTAGACTCAACAAATTTAGATTCCCCACACAGCACACTGACGTCTTTTAAACGGTATTTATTCATCCTAACGGCGCTACTAGGATTTCTTTATTCTGTCCTGAAATCAAACAATGACGACTTAAAGATGATTTTAGCAGGTGTTGATGACCGAAAAACTGCGCTATTCACGGATTTTTATGATCACCAAAGCTTAAAATTTTGGCGTTCACTGGGATAACTTTCTGCTTTACTCCATTTTGCTGAAAAAACTTACACAATGTTGTAAGAACTTTCAAAAAGCTGAAGCTTAGGCCCTACAAAAAAACTTACAAAGGTTGTAAAAGCTTAAAAAATTTGCAAAAGCTTACAACGTGGAAACACCGGTTACACCCCCCCACCCTTTGCAAGAAGAAATTGGTCCACCAATTTTCCTTTCTTTCTGGCTTCTTCCTTTTATTTAGCATCATAACGGTTAAATGTAAAATTTGTTTTCTTTTATCGGTCACCAGTTTAACCTATTTTCTTCCCTTTACCGTTGTTATTGTTTTTGGGCTACAATTTATTGAGTTTTAAACCTGTGTTTTTAGTACACGCACTACTTTTCTTCTATATTCCTTTCACCCGACGTTGTTAAAAGAACTTTTGGATATGTATATATATATATATATATGTTTAAATTGTTAGTGGATTTTTTGTTTTGTTTCCACTTCTATCGAGCATTTGCACAGGTTCTCCCATACCATTCCATAACCCACAATGTATGTGAATGTTGTGTGTTTTCCCGTGCAGTTGCGCGGTTGATCTTGCTCCTAATTGCTTTCCACGTTGGGATATATACTGCGATGTTTTGGTGCACTCAGTTGGGTTGGGCGCATTTGTAGGTTTCATTCCTTGGTAATAAGTGTAGGTGCCGTCATTCTTGTGAATGGTTGTTCTATTATTTCTTTTGAAGTTTAAATATTTTAATTCACGATCATTGATGTTAATTCGTGCGCTTCTTCCATGTTCATTCCATATTTTCTTAATTTCCTAATTTTTCTGATTTTTTCCGAGATTTTTGTGAAGGGATCACATATGATGAATATACGTAGGAATATGGGTAATACATTGAATCCGATGACAGATAGGACAAGAATTTTCAATGTGTGGAACCATGAAAACATGGTACACTCACTTCCATAAATAACGATACAGGTGAAGGCGCAAAACAACGGACCTGTGTTGGCCATAGTAGTGTTCCGCGTTTTTCTTCCTACCAAGAGGGAAGGGTTGGATTTTATTGGAAAAATCATGATCACGTAATCAAATAATTTTGAAATGATTCGAATTCCGATCATGATTTTGCGATTATTTTAGCGATCAAATAAACAACGAAAAATGCCATCTGGCGATTTAAAAATTTAACGAGATCCATGTCACGATTTAAAAAAAAATATATAACTGTAATTGTAAAAAAAAAATGTCAGAAATAAGTATTACTTTTTGTGTATAATAACATTCTTTATTGCCGTCAATTATGAGTTAAATAATTGTGTCATAAGCACAGTTGTTAAATCACAGTTGGTCAATTGTTAATAAAAAAGTTACGTTTTGTTACCATTGGTTACATAGAGTACCGTTGAATTAAAAAAATTGTAACATTTCAAAGTTGCTGTCAGTTAGGCTCAATCTTCTTGGGGTAAAAATAAGTCCTCCTTGGCTAAAGAGCCACTCAACAGCTGCTGACGATGATAAGGTGACGTTGTATCTTCTGCAGTTGTCAAATACACATAACTGGTAATGTCGTTAACAAAGTAATTTACTTACTTGTAAAATTTTTTAATGGTTCAAAATTCATCAACTGCTCCAAGTTTGTACATAGTTTCAAAAACAAATCTACTTCATCATGTGTCTGAGATTTAACGTTTCTTTTGGAAATAAAGGAAAAAAAATTCTTTTCACATTTCTTTATTTTCTGAGGACTCTCGCTCGAGGACGTTCCGTAACTCGATTTTTCCGATCTAAAAAAATTTTTTAAATGTAACTAATAGCTCTTAAGTTATCAGTTTTAATTGAATTACGTGTCAGACTTGTCCAGGATGCCCTGGAAACGTTTAAATTCTCCTTTTAGCAATGTTTTTCCACGACAAATCTCGTCATCATTATCAAGCCAAAATAATTGGGTTGCAAATGGCTGCTAAACGAAGTTCATTTTCTGAAAACATACTGTAAAATCTGAAAAAAAAACAGGTTGCGTAACGTACAAGTAACATAGCCAATTTTCAGCCATGAAAAAAATAATATTTGAAAATACCTATTATGTAGGGGAGACTGGAGTAAGCCGGGACGGTTTTCGTTTTCCCCCTATATCTCCCAAACTAATGAATAAATTAATTTATTATTTTGTTTTTATGTATTCCATACGGTAATGTACCCCCTATATTTTTTATATAATTTAATAATAAACCAGTTTCCCATATAAGACCTTTAAAGTATTCTTAGATTTGTGGGAGGAGCCTATTTTGAGGGGTAAGTGAGGACACTAGGGTGGGTGGTGAGGGACGTCTCCGTTTTCGCCTTAAAATTCATAAAAAAATTTATAAAAATTGAAATAGCGTCCCACTGCATAGACTCTATAAGTTAATAAATGTTTCAATTTGATTATTGTGTTAATAAAAATTTTTCTTATATGATAAAAAACCCTTATTACAAGATAGGGGGGGGGCTGGGCTTATTGTAATTGATTAATATGCTGAATAATCGATTGCTTGTTATCATTGTAAGGAACAGTAATATCGTCATGAGCTCGGTGATGATTGATGGGCTTGAAGGCCAAACCCGCCCACTAATGTCCCATTTTAGTCAAAAACAGCTGTCCCGATTTCCCGATAAAGACTATTTTTTTAAAACGTTAATATTATCTACAGTAATTGATCGAAAATTATAATTTTTGTTTTTAACAATCAAGAAATGATTAAGCTTCATTTCCATATTAAATTTACATGCCATTTGCGATTATTTTTTTCTAGAAACATTAAATGGCGGAGAAAAAATTAACTAAAAAAAACCTTTTTTTAGTTTTGTTAATAACTGATACAGTTATTGACAAAACTCAACCAAATTTCATGCCAAAGTAGATTGTATGTATCTAAATAACATACTAAAAAAATTTTTAATTTAAAAAAAATTTACTATTTTCCCCTCTACTGTCCCTCTTGACCCGGTGTCCCGGCATACTCCAGTCTCCCCTATAGCGTCAAGAAGGGAAGTAATCAAAGCTTGGCAATTAATAATTGAAGAGCGTCTTGAAGAGCTCTCAGTTTGGTTTTTAAGATGGAAATGTTAGGAAGTAAATATCCCATACCAACGTTCATTTCTCCTTGTAAAATATCTAGTGCCTCTGACACAATCTTCATAATACGCACATATCCTGGCTACTAATACTCCTGCAGCTAGTCATTTCAGTGTCATAGAAGAAATGTAGGAGTATTAGTAGCCTGGTAGGACATGCAACATACGCCACCAGTGGTCGAAAAATACAGCTATAGTCGTTCTACTATAATAAGTTTTTTATGGAATGAAAAAACAAAATTTGGGTCGCAGAAAACAACAAAATTTAGGGAATAAAAGTAGGGTAAAAAATAATTTGATTATACAAGAATAAACTTGAGCTTATTCTTGTAACGGGGGAAAAATTACAAGTTCGTGCGATTTTTTGTCTCAATGATATTCACGAAAGAAAAAAGGGACATTTTTTGGGGGTACACTACCAAAAGTAATGGCGGCGCGACATTGGGAAAAGGGGGAAATTTTGTACACCTGAACGCACATATACCGTTCAGGATATAACACGCTCATAGATGCGCCACACATCAAATAATAGAAAACTCATCGATGAGTATGCTGATTTTTTTTTGTTTTCTTATCTTTTACGCCTAACCCGTAAAGTTAAAAAAAAGGGGGGGGACGTAGTGCCATAAGAGGCCATGTAAAAAGGGACGAAAAACGAAAAAGTGCACAATAATTTGGGTGGGTACTGTATACCTTGTAATAGTGTCACATTTAGCTCAAAAATCCTGTTTACGACTTGCTGCAAAACTTGATTTCCCTTCCGCAATACTTTTTTGAAAATTTGGTAATAACTTTCAAAGAGATACGCGGAAAATTTATACAAGGGGCCAAAGCGAAGTATTTGTTCTCCCAAATGAAGCAGATTTTGGACATTGTACGATATAAATTCATCGCCATAAATTGCTAAACAGTCAACGACAAAGAAAAGCAAGAGAGTTTTGATATAGTCGTTTAAAGAGTAACAGTATTTCTTAGAAGACATAAGTTTTACAGCTACATGAAAAACTAGAAAATTTTTGAACTCTCGTTCTGGCAAAATATTCTGTAGCACTACAGGGGAATTGAATAAAGCAAATTCAGTGGATTTGAATTGAGGGAAAAAATCGATAGACCGTGGTTTTCTAGCAAATTCAAACGGAATAAATTTTTCTAACTCAACCATACGAGTCGACAACTTTAGAATTTCTGCTGGCCGAAGTTTATTTGGGCGTGGGCCAGAAAACCATTTCCTCATTAATTTGCGTGTTACACCCAAGTCAATAAGATGTTGTGGGCAATTAGGGAAATCAAGAATCATGTCACAATTTAAAGTTTCTAAATCAGAGTTTCCTACATGATGTTCTTCATGAACACGTTGCCTAAATGAGAAATCAGTTCGAAGCACCGAGACATTTTTTAAGAATAAAGTCCATCCATGGTATTCTCCTTCTTGAATGCAGTACGGACACCCGAAGAATCCGGAATGTGATTTAATAAACTTTACAAAAGATCTAGCTGGGGCGTCACAAACGTAAAGAACAATTTTAAACCGAATTCGTTTCCCACGATAAGAAAAACTGTCTGCTGAAAGTTGCTTTGCTTCGAAAATAAATTCCTTTAAAAATTCGTTTGCATTTGAAGGTTTCGACTGCCCGTGCCATAAGCCAATAATAAACACTTTTCGAAAATCGATGTTTCCAATTAAACCTGTCAATGGCCAAAATTGACTCTTACTACTCTTTGAAAGAGGAACACCGTCCGTACTAATGACAAGCTGAATTTCCTCTGGAACTCTGTCATCATTGATAAGTGGCAAAATCTTTACCAATTGAGCGAAAATGCCAAAATGGAAATAATGACCACCTGCGCAAGTCTTTAGGGGAATTTTTCTCATTGATTTAACAAGTGATCTACAAGACTTTGGCATGGTTTGCCCCCAAGGGTATTTACGAAAGATCGATAAAAGTTCATCGACAGCATTTTGGCATATTCTACGTGTTACAGCCCATAACGCTATCGCTTGCTTAAAAGTCACAGAATCATTTCTGTCGCCGTCAATATCTGAATCACTTTCATTGTCAAATTCTGCTAGTCTATCTAATAAACGACTGTCGTCATCACTCGTTTCGTATTCTGAAGCAGTTGGTAATGGAGAAGCGTCAGTATCGTAACATTCTTCATCATCAAAATCAGAAAAACAACTTTGAAAATCATCCTCAGCCGGTGTGTCACTAAGTAGGGGATTTTCTACAACAGTATTAGAGACGAGGTCAATTGCATTGACTTCGTTTACATGGTTTTCACTAGCTTGGAAAAAAACATTCAATTGTTGGATAGTTTGGCTGATCAAGCGCCTTCTATGGTGGGAGCTGTACGGTTCGGTTCTCAAACTACTACGAATACCATTGCTCTGCCTGCGATTTTGTACCTGTTCATTTTTAGCTGATGAATCCATGTTGTAGGTAACAAACGACTGAAGAACACAAGAGGTAAATTTCTATACCGAAAAAAATCAATTTAAACAACCATGCTTTAAATGAAAATTAGTTAAGAATATCTTTCCTTACACTGTGAGGTAGACTTGTAATTTCAAATACTATACCTATGCAGGGAATTTTTCTGCAGGTAAACTGAAAAATGAAAACATAAACATATTAAAATGTAAGCCGTAGACAAACATTAAGTAAAACACTTACGGCTCGAGATTTTCTTTAGATTTTTAATGACGAAATGCAGACACTTGTTAAAAGCATGGAGACTCTAGCAGAACTGAAAAAAAAGTAAGACTGGGGCTACCGTTGCCAGTTCGACTTTTGAAACGTAACAAAAAAATATATTAAACAATTCGTTGAAATGAACATAATTGTTATTTTTTTTAGTTTACATGTGTACGACTTAATTTTAAATAACAAAATAAAAATGTAATAGAATTTTGAGTATTCCATAATTTGACACACGCACAAGCACTTTGCCATCTAGCGGCAGAAATTGCAACTAAAAAATATTTATGGACTTAGAAAAAAAACCGAATCTACGAGCCCAACAACACGATGTTCTTGGAGCGTTGCAAGAACGTCCTATTTCGGTTTTGGACGATGGGACCTTAATGGGGCGTCCTAACGACGTCGTGTGCTTTCTGGGTAACACTTAAGAGATGGCAGGCACAGCGTCGATGTTGTAGTAGAGTGATATTGGTGACGGAAAATTGGTCAAAATTTTTTTCATCCCAAATGTCTCCGATTTCAAAGTACATAAAGTCTTCCTCTTCTTCGTCAATTTCCACGTCTTCGTAATTCGGAAGCGTTGAAACATCACCTCTTTCTCGAAATGCCTTGACGAAATTAGAGCCGTTACCCGTGGTGGTCCCCCGTAATTTGTGTGCCACACCAAATTCATTATGCAGCCCCTCAATCACATTTTACAACACTTCAAAGGTGTGACGACCAACGATTCTACGTATGCCAAGACAGGCACTTTTCCTTTGCAAATTTTTTCAGTCAAACCAATGAATCGTTTCTCCCAAATATGACCAAGTCCAGGCGTCAACAGTGGTTGATGCGTCTGTGCACTTGGACAAGGCATCCATTAACTGATCTCTTTTTTCTTGAAAGTTTGTCTCTAATAAGTTAGTAAAGAATGTTCTTCCATGTAACTGTAACTGAGGAGCAAGCCCACCAACAAGATTGATAAAGCCAGGCTTCTCCCCCGTGTTAATGGGCAACACATCAACAATCCAAAAATTCTATTTGAAAAGAAAAAATAATAATGATCATAGAATCAGTATAGCGAAAATTGATTACCAAAAGCCAGTCATCCAATTATTTTTGAGTTAAAATCGGAGTTTTCTTCAATTTAGCAATGTTGACATTCTTGTTGAAGTGCTGCTGTCATCAGCTGAAAACTTCTTTATTGCCTCTTTCCATTTTTCCAAATGACCAAGTTAATTGTATGGATCATGTTTCTACAAATGTTAGATTAATGTATAACTACAATTGTGAAAAAATAGTATTGAAATTAATACCAAAAAGTGCCTCTTGGCATTATGCCTTGTCACGTTGGAAACCATCAGGGCTTTATCAGATCCATCTTTCTTTTTTGACATGCATGCTGGGAAGAGACATTTATATAGGCTGGCATTCTTTCCTGCCACATCTGAAATGGACTGGAAATATTCTTCAGGAAGCAGTAGATTTTTTCCAGGGTAGCATTGACACTAAAATAATAGAAATACATTTAAAAAAAACAAATCATGCTTACTACATAATCTGTAACAACATTTTTTACAGAAATGCTATGCTAGACAAAATATTATTATTTATTATTTACCTGCTATTTCTTCCTTCAGTAATGAAACTTCTGTTGGGATCGATGTTCTCAATGTTTTCACAATTTTCACCATCCATTTTGACAGTTGACAGAACAGAAAACTTTTGACAAGGCTATCTGTCAGCAAAACACCTATCACAAATTGTCTAATTTCATCAGCAGATGGCTCTGTTCGCTAGCCAAATGATCGGTGAAATGATTTGATCTAAAATCAAATTTTTTTATTTGATCATGCGATCAAATCATTTTGAAATGATTTGATTTCCGATCAAGATCTTGATCATGATTTTGATCTCGATCACGGCAACTCTGGGTTGAACCTGAAAGTCTTCCGGTTGTTCTTCAAGCAGCTCTAGGAGATGAAGCGATTGGATGGCGCGGTTGATTAGGTTCTTGTTCGGCGTTTTAAACATAACCGAACGGATCAGCTCGTCTCTGCTAGTGATTAGCTCCTTTAGTACTCCTACCATCCACATAAGGCGCTTGAAGTTGTCCTCGTGAATGATGACAACTTCTCCTACCCGGATCTTGCGACCGGGTCCTCCCTTACAGTGGAACTTGTCGATTTGGAGTAGATAGTCAGTCACGAAACGTTCACAGGTGTCGCTGACATACCCCCTACGTTAACGATTCATTTCCAGCAGGTTTGCGTTTGTTTCATCGAGAGCCATGAGGTTTACTGCTTGGCTCTGGCGGAGTGCAGTTCGAACGTTTATTATTAAGAAACCAGTTCGGGGGGATGGGGAGTGGGTCGTCGCTCCCTTCTGCCATGTAGGTGAGTGGCCTAGCATTTACCACGCTCTCAGGCGATTAATTGTTAGAGGTGCAGCTACTTCTCTGAATAGTGGTGAAGATTGCCGTTGGCACTTGACACAGACATGCCAAACTCATTTAGTCTGTTGGCGTTGATTACCCAAAAACGTTCCATCAGATCCGAGAGGGTTGTTTTAACTACAGTGTGTTTCAGCGAGACATGTCCATCTTGGATGATTAATTTGACGAATGGATGGTGAGCTAGCAATATGATCGTGGGTTCAATATCCCTGTCTCTTAGCGCTAGCTCTACCCTTCCTGTCACTCTAACTAGTTTGTCTCTTGCGTCCCACACGGGTCAGAGTGCGGCAATTTTCTCCTTGTGCTGTGGTTGCCGCCCTTCTTGCAGGTCCGGAAACGTCTTCGGATGGACTTCCTTTTGGAGCTGCCTGTAAATAAGTAGCTCCACCTTTGTTACTTCCTCTACTGTAAGATGTTCTACTTATTTGTTTTCCGTCTCCTATCTTGATTAGAGTTTTCGCTTGTGTGGCGTTTGCAGGACGGTCTTTGGAGATGAGTCGTAGTATCCAGGTTGTTCTTCGGATAGTAATCGATTCCATGATTTAAATCGATCCAGCTGCCATTCCACTGGATTGCCTGGCTCCACGGAAGCCACCGTCGTGATGACGGTTTTTCTCATAACCGGGCCGCTAGAAGCGAGCTCAACAGCTCCAAACTTGGTAAGGCGACTTTTTTCTTTGGGAAAGGCGCCACTTTAGTCTTGCTAGCAAGAAATGGATGAATATATCACCGCTTTTCTATATCCATGTTTTTTTAATTTCTGGTGGCACTTCCACATTCCAGTCAATCTCGGAATCCTAAAGCTCCTGGTAGCTTCAGCTAGTGTAAGCTTCAGCAGGAGCGTAGTGGGTGCTATGAACCCAATGAAATCGAATACTCTTACTAATATCCTTTTGGATCCCTCCAGATATTTCCTTTTGGTCACTAGGTCTCCCAATTCTATTGAGAATTCGATAATTGGCGCAGGATCGAATTGGAGAGGGTCGGATTCGGTATCCCATCGAATCCCTAGGACCTTAGGTTGACCTTCCTCCAGTTTCTGAGTGAAAATTTTTAGGATGTGGTTGTTAAGCCCCTCCTCACTGAAAAATTTGCGGACTGTTTGGTCGTTCGTGACCCAACTCCGCATGTTTAGTTTTGCCTCCTGGAAGATGCATTTTGTTTGCTATATCCTGGTTTTGGCTGTGGAGATGTTGTCGGTGCCTACAAGGTTGTCGTCGACATAAATGTGCACCTTTAGCTGTCTTATTGTGGTGGAGTAGAGAGGCTCCATGCGGTCTAGGTGCTTGTTGAGGGTAACTCTTAGCAAGAATGAGCTAGAGCTAAGTCCAAATGGGACTCGTTTCTAGTTGTAGGACCCTAGAGGCGAGCCTGGCGTTTATAGGGTATAAAATGCCTTTTCGATATCTGCTATCCATGCGATTCTATGTAAAAGGAATCGCATTAAAACGGCTAGCAGGTTGGGGTTAAAATTCGGGCCGGTTTCCAAAACATTGTTGAGGCTTGGGCCATACTTCGATTTTGCCGCCCCATCGAATACCGGTCGAATCTTTGTGGTTGTTTTGTCCTATCGGATGACAGGATGATGTGGCAGGTAAGTGTGGATTGCTTCGTAGTTTAGATCTGCTTCTCCACGAAGTTTTGGACTTGCAGTTGGTCGATGTCCTTATCGTAGGCTGATAACCTGATAACCCCCTGATAGCCTTAGGTTTGGCGTAGACCCTTTTCAGTTCAGCAATGGCGATATTGTAGTTGGCTGCAGTCAACTCCAGGTTTTCTACGCATAAATACGCCTTCCCTTTGATATATTCTTTAAGATCCGAGTTTTCGGACATCAGACATTGTGGACGAGTGAATGGAGGCGTTAAAGCTCTCCCAGAATGACGTCCACTCAAGGATATCTCCTTTAAAATATTTGATTTGCCTTTGGGGAAGGCATGGGTATTGCTGCTACTGGAGCTGCTGCGTCTGCCATTTGTGCCATAGTTTGGTTTTGGGCTATCAGCTGCTGAATTTATTGCGTGTAGGCCTGTTTTTGCTGAAGAATTTGGGCTGCAAACGTTTGCTGTTGTTGGGTGAGCAATTTTTGCAGCAACTTGAACCTTTTTACATCCCGTTTTAGCTCATCTTTTCTTTGTTGATCTTGAAACACAGCGTCCAGTTTGCGTTTGTACTCGTCGCGTTTGTTTTTGGCGAAAACGAGTACCATACTCATCTCTTCTTCGAATTCTGCCACTGTGGAGTAATCTTGTTCGATTTGCTCCTTGGTGGCGTTCGTGGATTGTAACGTCCATCTTACTTGATCGCTTGCTTTGATGAATTTCTGGTAACGTTGCTTAAGGAGTTCAGTCTCTATTGCAAGGTCGTTATCCAGTTTTGCTGTCATGGAAACGTTTTTGTACTGATTTATCTTGTCGATTGTCCTAGTAAGGGGGACTTTCAGGCCTGCACGTGTCGCTATTGCCCCTCTTGACATCTTGATTTTGGTTTCTGGAACTAACCAAAGTAAAAAAAGAAAAGGGGGCTTGGATTTTCCTGCTCAAACGTCGGAATTTCTTCTGTTGATATAGGTTTTCCCGGCCTTTTTCAGTTGCTTGATTCTTAGTAGTACACAGAAGGGTTCTACTTCAAGGAGTGAATGAAAAAATATGGTTAAAGTTTTTACTTTTGCTGTTGCCACTAGTTGCAATTAATGGAAAGGAGTAGCGTTTGCGCTGTGCTCCAGACAGTGGGCGTATTGTTTAAACTCCACTGGCTCGGGATATTCTTCCTTCCTTAAGCAGGCGACTGTGTCATGTGGCGAATAAATTTGGCTCTTACTTGTCTTTCTGTAACTTTGAGCACTATACAGACTTTGTTGTCAGTTATAAATGATGTCACGAAGATTGGACGACGATTTAACACTATCTAAGATAGTTAGACATTAAATGGAGTGCCAAAGACAGCTCCTCCAATGACATAAAGAATTCAAAGCAAGGTTTCAAGAATTGCGAAGAAGAATCATGAAAAATTAAAGAAAATTCCCCATAGCGTTTGACAGACGTTCACTTCTTAGGAAAACATTTTTTTAATTGGAAAAAAAAGAAGGGAAGAAATTGTTATTCTGAGCGCCAGATGGCGAAGGCGTTAAGTTCTGATGAAAAATATATTTGAATTTGATAAAAGAAAACTTTGTAATTCGGATCGCCAGATGGCGTACGCGTTCATTTAGAATGAAAATTTAAAATTATTTGAAAAAGTAGGAATAGTTAAAATTTTGATCGCTAGTGGGCGCCACCCTACTCGAAAGATCAGAAAAATTAGAGCCTTGTGTTCCTTATCTCTAAATGTGTAAGTTTTTCGTTTTGTGGAGTTTAATTGAGAAATTACGCTCCAAATTGAAAGAAAGGGTGAATGGCAACAATGTATTTTGAATTTTGTTTATTTTTAGGTGAGCATTTAAAAGGATCTTTAAAGATCGATAAGATCGTTTGGATTGGCATCGATTATAATTATGTCTTCCTCTTCTTCTTCTTTATCTTCTTCTTTCTCATCTTCTTTCTTATCTTCTTTCAGAGCCTGGATCTTGATCGGGGTCATCACTGGAGTCGGATCCGGGTTTGGGTTGTCTAAGATACTCTTGGAGCGGAATTCGGGGCGGGAGTCAGGCAAAATTGGCGGCGTCGGGTCGTCGTGTGAGACGTTCAGTGGGTTTGCCAACCACGTCCACGTCAAAAATATTCCGTCGTGCTGTATTTCTCCCCTGATATAACGCGTGACCTTCATGTTGACTCCAAATCCGGGTGAAAGAATTGGCTCGGGATCCTATTGAGGGGACAACTGTCTTCAATTTTTGTTCTCTTGGGCTGCAGCATTTGAAACCCGGGGTGTTGCTCGGGTTGCCCGCTTGAAGTTGGCAAGGTGGTCGCTCCTTTTCTTTCTATTTCGGTTGCCTTATACCGGATATCGCCAGAGTATTTAGGAGTTAGGGCCTCCTTTAACTCCAATATCGGCATATGCTTCACCAGGATTGGGAGAAGGGACTTAAAAGGGGACGTAGTTGCTGCCGGGCAGTCCAAGTTAGCTGCAACGGCTGCTTCGGCGTGACGATCGAATTGTTGAATTTGACGCCGGCCTTCTGAGGTATTGCGAAATTGCATCGGGAGGGCAATGGGCCCTATCCACGGCCTCTCCAAGCCTGCAGCTCTCTTCTGCGCTCTTTTGATTTTTTCCGAGTCCCTAATTTTTTTAGAGTTTTTTGGAGACCTGTGGGGCTGTTATTTGTATTGGCATACCAATAAGTTATGCCAATATTGATAAATTAATCCCGGATCAACACTTCTCGCCGGTGCAGAAATGGACAAGGTTTGGCGACTCAAGTTGGAAATGACCCGGACCGATGTGCGACTCTGATCCTGAACCAATGGCCGATTCTGTGTCGGCAACAACATTGGACCAAGATAAAATTCCTACCCGGAAAAGCGGAGAATAACAGAGAAAGGAAAAAAAATAATGGGAGGATTAAAGTCCAACAAGAAATTTTGTGAAAGAAGAGAGAAAGAAAAGGGTAAGCCAATATGGCCACCACCAACCACGGGAGGGAGAGGCAAGCAAAAAAAAAAAAGATTAAATTCTGACCGTCCAGACTCGAGATAGAGAAAAAATATGTATTCAAAGAATAAGACAAAGAGAAAAACCTACGTGGAGATCCCTCCAAAGAGTTGCTAACTGTAAGTTGAGTGACGCACACCGTGATGGCCGCCGATCACGCGGTGCGACTGATTTTCGAAAAAGAGAGAAAAATTGGGGCACACACCAGGAGAAAGAAAAAAAAATCCCTATCACGTCGACAGAAAAAAAACGTCATAGTTTTTACGAAGAGAAAAGAAACGTAAACGGGAAAGAGAAAAAAAAATTGCCCTATGGCATAATCGTGGTGTGTGCACAAAAAAAGGGGTGAGTCACGGGTCCCTCACAGTCTTACCAACACAAAAATTTTAATTTAAAATTAAATTTCAATTAAAGTAAGTGGTTCGAAGGACCATGTAAAGTTCAGCCCGTCCACTGAACTTACCTTAGCAAAGATTAAATTGAAGATGTAGAGAATAAAACACGGGAGCACTGGTTGTAGTCTCGACTGTGAGAGATGTATTACGCAACTGAATGCCCCTTGCCTTATACATGGTAACGGCCGTTAGGCCGAGGGCGGGGCTACACACATATACAATTTAAGATGGTGGCCCCTACTGAGGACCACCCAAATCATACAACATAAAACGTTGTGGGATACGTGTCCGCCGCCCAGTCCGGGTCGTCTGCTGTTGGGAATACGGTATATTCCGAGCATTTATTTCGGCACTTGACAGTTCTCGAAATGCGTGTGATCGTCAGCTGGGATATTTGGGCAACTAGGTAGGCGTTGTTTTCTCTTCTGCATCGGCTAAAAATGACTGCAGCACATATTGGTTTCCTCACAGACAACGAACTGCGTCTTCAACAATTGCCACACTGCAGCACATATTCGTTTACTCACAGGCAATAAATTGCGTTTTTAACAGTTACCACATTACACTGCATCTCCACCAATTGCCACACGAGTTTGTATTTGGTACAAACAAGCAACAATACACGTGATGATTTTCAACTAACAATACTTTTTACTAAAACTTAAAGGGGGTAACATTACCCAGACTCGGAGAAGCGTCTGAAGATCTCTAGGGAAACCAAGGAACTTCTCTAACGGAGCCCAGCTCCGGAAGCTTACCCGATGGAGACTCATCTAACGCAGATTCGAGGCAGTGTTTTATACCGTCACGTCAATAACTTCCCTTCCGGACAGCGTATCTTCGTATCTTCCTGAGAGCGGACCAATTCTGATCATTTCTTCACCACGATCGCAGCGTTGTCCAAGGAACGGATGACTCATCTGTGCGAAGAGATAACAAATCTCCCTTTTCATCCGTGACAATATTTCCACTGCCATTATTTGTTTTTTCAGGATACCTCCAAATATGGGTAAGTTGATTGTGGTTGTAACCACTTTTCATTGTTCTAATTGAATTTCTTGTTTGTCTTCCAGTGTTGCGTCAGAGGAATTTTGTAATTTATCCGGGTTGTGTTAATTATTTGAAAAATCCATTCCTGTTTTTTCTTCAGGTTTTCTTCTGCAGCCCATTGTTCCGATTTTAGGGATTGTTCGATTTTTAAGGTAAGACACATTTGTGATTCTGTAGAGAGTAAATAACTATTTTCTTTTTCCAATATCCATCTAGTTGATTCTTCCGAACAGGTTGCAGCTAATATGCAATCCCCTTCTGTCTCCGTGATGCACATGTTGCTCTTGAGTATACCTATCGTCTGGTCGACGATGTATTCGAATTCTGTCCTTGATGGCAGGAGATCATCTTTTGAAAGTTGGCTGTGATTTATTATTGAGTTACTGCTTCCAGGTTTGTAAGTAATATAGATGGTTAAATATTTTTGTCCTAATTTCCCTCCTTCTTCGATTACTGCCATTTTTTGGTGTGTGCCAATCATATAGTTCCCCAGGCTTAGTAGATGCTGCATAGTCGGGTCCCAAGTTGTTCATCTTCTAATGGGCTGTTGAATAGAAATTGGAACTCTTGAAGAATCCAACGTCTTGTCCTAGACTGAAACAATTCCCTGTAATCGTTGCATACTGAAGTATTCAGGTTCGTATTTTGAAGGCATGTGCCTAGCGTGGTTTCGAGCCTCTCATATGAAATTTTTGTTGTTTCTGCAGGAAACGTCAAGTACGTTAGAGGTATTCCAACCATTTTGTGTCCCATTGGAACGATGTTCTTATCTGGTTTATTAAGGAATAATATTTCAATTTATCGGTTGGTGTCGTAGAGACGGCTGGTGTTATCTGTCTCCGGTGTTCGGGGAAGCAGGTATCCTTTTCGTTTTATTTGTGTCTGGGAGTATGAGTTGTTAGTCGTTCTTTCTCCCCACACGATCGCATTTTGATTTTCGATGAACTGTCCTTCCTGTTGTGTGGTGTTTAGCGGTCCGAAAGGGCTTTCAATCAGGCGATCTCCTGTTGTAGCGTGATCTGTTCCGCTACACACTTGAAGGTTTAGTATTCCTTGATGGCGTACCATTTACCTGTTCCTGTAGGAGTGGCCGTGAAACTGAGCCCCGTCGTTCCTACCTACATGTTGTTGTAACCACACTTTTTATCGTTGACCATCCACCAGCATTCAAGAGGGGTTATTAATAATGTGATTATTAATCTTGTGAGTATATAGTGTCAAAGGATCCTATCCAGAACGATCCAGTTATTTTCTTCGTTCTTGTTCACTGTCAACATGTCCATTCGGATAAAGTCTATTTAACCCGACCAAAGTAACTTTGTTATAACTTAACTTGTACTAAATGTAGATACACAAATATACTGAACTGTTCTGTATTCTACTGATTGACCGAATAATAGTTATTTTAGAATCACAGCGTTGCCAAACGTAGTTAGGCATGTTGCCGTCATTAAAAGGGATTATGTATTAAATGGTTTATAGAATCTGCTATATATTGTGTTATATAGCTTAGTGGTATAGCACTGAATTGGTGTGATTAAAGGCTTTGGTTCAAATCTAGTGAAAGTACGATTTTTTAATTAATGTTAATAAATTACGTTTTAGTTAAGTAAAGTTTCTTTTTACCTTACTATTAAACAATTATTATACTTTAAAAACTTAAGTTTAGTAAAGTGTAGTATTTCTATGGTTGTGGTATGGTTGTATTATTTGGTAGCTCAGTGGTATAGCACTGGATTGCTCTGAATAAGGCTTATGGTTCAAATCTAGCTGTGATATAAATGTATAAGATAATGTAGTATAATTTAGTTTGTTAAGTTAATAATTAAGTTAAATAAAGTTAATTACTATTTACCTTACTATTCAGCAATAAATATCAATAGATATTTTAAAAAGTAAAGTTTAGTTAAGTATTGTATTCTATTGTTGTCCGAGGAATAGTTAGTTTTGTAATACTTATTTATTTACTAAACTTCTTAAGTTAAAATTTGGGTATTTAGGTATGTTTATATTATGTATACTTTACCATATTATACATTAAAATATTTTTTTTATTTCTAGACTATTGTATGTTAAGCTTTGTTGTACTTTGATATACTTTACTATATACTATACTTCACTTTACTATTCTGCACTATAATATACTTTACTGTACAATACTATACTTTTTTAAAAAGTCTATTTCATTCGAATAAAATTAAATTTTATTGCACTTCTATCAAAATTGGAGGGATTAGGTCAGTCGAGCGACGTCAAATTCTTTTTAACTTCTGCAGGGACGGTAACCTAGATATTGTGGGACTTCAAGAGGTAGCATTTCATTCTTGTAATTATTGAAAGTCAATACCAGTTGTTGACAATTGAAGGTCCCAACAAAAATGGAACAGCCATTCTAATTAGACATGGTCTGGACTATTCTAGATTACTTCTAGAACCCGATGGAAGGCTCATCTCTATTGACGTCAAATGTTTTACGTTCATTAATATCTATGCCCCATCAGGTAGTCACTTAAAAACTGAGAGAAACAACTTCCTTCGTGAAACCGTTCCTGCTTACACAATTACTACTCGACTGCCCTTCGTGTTGATGGGCGGTTTTAATTGCGTAGACGACATCCAAGATAAGGCAACATCCGACTCCTTTTGCTTCTCAAAGTAATATCGTCAGCTATGCTTTGAAAGAGATGGTTACTCGTATCTGGTAGACATCTGGAAAACCTAAATAAAAGTGAACAAGGGCACACCTTTTACCATCCTCCGATCTTTCGCAGAAAACTTTTCAAATATTTGTTTGCAATCTCCAAGAATCTGCCAATCATCCTCTTAGGAAAATTAATGTTGCAAATTGGTGGGAGAGTGCCCTGAAACCGGGTATCAAACGCATTTCGGTAGATTATTCTAGGCAAAGAGCTAGAATGATAAGGCAATCGAAGTTTTTCTACCAGTCCTGCATTCAGGAGATGGCCGAAGCAGATACCTTTGATTAGGTTGCCTTTCACCAGTTGAGGAAAATCTCAAGGTCTTTGGGAGGAGGGCACACTAAAAGGGTATGGGATTCGTTCTTGATGCTTTGAAAGCCAAGAAGTAGAGGGAGCCAATATTTTTCCACCTTTCCTTGACTTGTTCTGTCAGTGGACAAAGAAAAGGATTAATATGGAGAAAACAAAAGCCCTGGGACTCGTGATTTGGAGCTCTAGATTGACTTTGCCTCTTGAGTTGCTTGTGTCAGCACCAACATTGTCCCTATCAGGAATTAAATTCTCTTGCTCCATAGTTGAGACAGTTGTTAGGGTTTAGAATGATGCAGTCGGCTTTCTAAATGGTATTTTGCGAGAGAATGCCTGTCGACGTTTCAATCTATACCAGAGGGTAATTTTCCACAAGTCAAAGGCTCTCCGGAACTTTGTTTATTGCACAAGTATGTCCATGTAAACAAAATATGGCTTACCAGATTTTAAAGGCTGTCATGAAATTCTTATGGTTGGGAAAAGTTGAAAGGCCGAATAAAACTGCAGTTTACCGTCCTGTTAGCCAAGGGGGACTGAGAATGGCCAACACACACTTCTTTTACCGTTCCCTTCTTTTGCGCCCCATGTATAAAGTACTGACAGGCCCCAATAGTACAGAAAGCTCTCTACTTCGTTATTGGATGTCCTTCCCCCTACGAACCGTATTACTTCTCTAAAGAACAACACCGTACCCGTTGCAGTCACGTGTTGTATACTTGACCGCTAGAGGTTTTGTGGCTCACTCATTGGAGGCCAGCGGGTCGAGAGCGAGCGGTAGTCTGCCCTACATCGAGCTGGTGTCGAGATCACATCTTGTGTAACTAAGTGAATACTATTCAGTGCTCTCTACCCACCGAGTTAACCACGATTATTGAACATGACGGAGATGGTTTGCTCTACCTACGTGCTTCACCCAGTCATCAACTTGTGATTCTCCACTTTCGTGTCGGCGCGACACTCATTGCTTTTGTGTGGTTGTTCGTCACGTGACTGGTGAGTGCCGCCATCTCTTCTTAGTCAGCCCCGTCACCTCCTCCCCCTTCCCCTTTCCTTGTTCTATCACGTGGCGTCGCCATATTGGTTATCACGGGTCGGTGCCTTGGCGCTGTTGTAGCGTAGCATTTCACCACGTTAAGTCTTTCTCCTGTTGCCATCACGTTGTGGTTCTATGTCTTTATTATAGTTGTCCCGGCAGCCTACCTGGTCGCGTCTTTTTGACTAGCCGGCCGGTACATTGCGGGCCACTTCGCAACCACATTCTTGTTGGCCGTGTTATTTCTCGCTTTACGTCCTACATACCTTACTTCCACCAATTTTCGGACACCATTTCCCTGTTGGGTCGATTATTTTCATAATTCCGACTACATTCCCACTTGTGTATGACCCCACACTTATAACATGGGGGAATGAAATTCACACCGACCACCTCACATTAGGAATCAGGGTACGATGGCAAGTGTTCAGGACGCTTTGGACGCGGTGGGGGCCGTAGATAATCGTATCAACGCTATTGAGGCCGGCCAGACCAATATGACCGTGTAACTTGACACTAACACCCCACACAGCCCTCATCGGTGGCCCACCGCTGGGACCACCCGCTCAATCAGGCCCACCCAAACCTGGCCCATCACTACAGGGCCCACAGCCTGCTGAACCAAGGTGCTTGGATCCCTCGGCTATGGGAAAACTTTACGGCGACGTGTCAACATCACACCTACGCTCTTGGTGCAATAGGTTGAACGATTATGCAACCCGAATAAAAAGCGGGGGTCCGTGATTCTGAGACGAAAAAGAAGCTCCTTGCCGTTAGCCCATTTCCATCCGCCCAGGAGGCGGTTAACCTGTGTAGGAGAAAGAAATCGGCCCAAGCAAACGAGAAGGCTCTCAGTGGCTCATCTGGCGTCTCATCGGTTCACAACAAATAACACGGGAAGCATTTAACATCCGAATGCAATGTATGTGGTCGCTCAAAACATTCTTTCGGACAGACCTTTCCCGCTACCACGAAGAACTGCCACCTCTGCAACAAAACAAAGCATTTTGCGCCTAAATGTTCAAATAAAGCCGGTGATACAAGCGGCAGCGCTTACGGCGCGCGTCAGGAAGGAAGTGGAGGTGGTAACGGACGCACGGACGGCAGCGGAGTCAAACCGGGGGCAAAGACAGATAGCAGTACCGGGTAGAAAAATCAAATGGTGCGTTTACTTATCGGGAATGTGCAGGTGACCCATCGTGAACGCTGCACCCCGCTTATGTCATTGGATTTACCAGACAACAATGAGATGTTTCTGCAGTCATTCCGGAATGTTACGCCCGACCCCGTTGCGGAATTGACCTTTGGTGGCCTGGGTTTCCTCTCGGCCATTGATCTAACGGAACCCAACCTCGCTTCGTCGTCTTTTGACCTCGTTATGGCAGAAAAGTCAGCGCCTCTCCTCTCCATCGGCCAAAGGGACGTCCGCGTCAGATACGGTAACCAGTCAGCTATCATCACTGTCATCATATGCCCAGAAATCACCGGCGTCCTACTCAGTTGGCTCGACTGTATCGCTTTGCATATTCTACACAAGGATTACCCGCTCCCGATCCAACAAATTCGCTTCTTGACATCAATTAAAACTCTTCAAACCCACCTGCCGGTATTCGACACGTCTTTTTCATGCCGACCTCATCATTCCGCCCTCTCCTTCTGCCGAATAGGTTGCAACCGTCAAGGCGGCCATAGTCGGCCATTTTCACTATGTCTTCGATCAATCCTTGGGCCTACGATGCATTAACGGACTTGACATAACAATCCATCTCGCAGACAACGCAGTGCCATACTATGTATTGGGTGCCCGCCCCATTGTGTATGCAGACCGTCCGGCGGTGAAGCAGCAGCTGGACGACTTGGAGGCAGCCGGAATCATCTCTCCAGTTTCGGAACCCATGGATTGTGTGGCACCCGTTTGTTGTAATTCGGAAACCGAACGGCAAATTGCGCATCTGCGTGGACCACACCCGCTTGAACCGGTTCATCTTGCGTCCTACTCACCCAAAACGCACACCACGAGATTCAGTTTCAGAAATTGACAGTGAAGCAACCTTTTACAGATTTTTTGATGCGGCCAATGGGTACTATCAAATCCATCTTCATCCAGATAGCCAGCACTTAACGACTTTCATTACTCCGTGGGTTCGCTACCGCTTTTTCCGAGCGTCCATGGGCATTAGCTGCTCCAGCGACGAATACAATCGTCGAGCGGATGCGACCTTCTCCTCTCTGGCCAACACGGTAAGAGTAGTGGACTGCTCTGGGTGCTACCGAGAAATTCTTGAGGCTTTCCCGCATTGCGTATCGTTTGTCATATCTCTACTCTGTTCTTTCGCTTTCATTTTTGTTAACCTGTTGCCCGTCAACAGCTTGGGAAGAGTTGTTGTATACTTGACCGCTAGAGGTCATGCGGATCAGTCATTGGAGACAAGCGGCCCGCTGATCCATCCGTCTGAATATTTTACTTTCAAGCTTCAAAACGAAAAGGAAAAACAAGTAAAGAAATCTGAGAAAAGAAAGCGAGTAGAAACTCCTGCCAAGACTAAACTTACAGATAGCCAGAAAATTGCAGCTAAGCTAGGGCGAGCGAGTTTTTTGTCCGTGCTCCACTTCTTTTAACTGAACAAAAAAAAATAAATCAACGGATTCTAGATTACATCATAGCCGACGCATTGCCCCTATCAACAGTTGATTCGTATTTTTTCAAAAAGATGTTGCAGGCTTTAAATCCGAAAAATGTTTTGTTCTCCTTAAAAACTCTTTGCTCTTTGATTGCCAAAGATTTCAAGAAATTTCATAGTAATCTTAAGGTTAGTTTTGGAAAAGTATCCGTAATTTCCTTGACTACCGATATTTGGAGTTCGAGGCACAGAAGTTTTCTCGGTGTTACAGCCCATTGGCTAGATGAAGTCACGTTGCAGTGCCACTCAGCAGCTATCAGTTTAAAGAGATTTACAGGTATTTCACTTGACGAGTTTCGTGATTCGTTAACTAAAAATATCTTCAACATGTAGGAAGTCATACCTTTGATAAAATAGCCAATCTTATTCATAGTATAATTCTTGATTACGGACTTACGGGAAAAGTGCAGCATATTGTGACAGACAATGGGTCTAATTTCGTCAAAGCTATGCGGATCTATTTTGCATCTCCCTCCATGGCCTCTGCTAATGAAAACAATATTCATGAAACTGTAGAAATAGTTGGCTCAGTTACAGAGGAAATTTTCTGAATAAATTATATCCCAATTAGCTGGAGAAGATACTGATGTCTGCGATAGTGTAGCAGTGAATGCAAACATTCAGGAAATTGATTCTTACGAACTCCTAAGTTCTTCATTCTGTAATGATGATTAAGATAGAAACATATGGCTACCGGCCCATATTCGCTGCGCAGCTCATACTTTAAACTTATTGGCAACAACAGACATGGAAGCTATTTTAGGTCTAACTCGTCTTTCAAGATTTTTTTCAATCGGGATTTGAAAAGAGTTACTGACCTGTGGAACAAGTGTGGCAGAAGTACTAAAGCTGCAGATCTAGCAAAACAAATACTAGGTACGAAAAATCTGTGTAAAAAAAATTAGGTTTAATTTAACCTTGAAAACTGTATGTCGCCATAAATAGGTGCTTATCTGCCATCTCCTTGCCGAACAAGATGGAATTCTCTATTTGATTCTTTGGCTGTGGTATTAAACCTTGACTACAAACTCCTAGTTTAATTATGTGAACACTGAACAGCTTGGCATCCCATCTGTTAGCGAAGAAGATCTCGAATACTTATTTGAATATGTTGCAATAATGCAGCCTATTTCAGTTTACTTAGATCTTCTTCAGGGTGAAGAGAACTGTATTTTGGGCCATGTTCTGCCGACAATAACAAAAATAAGAGTTAAGCTTGAAGGTTTAGTGCTCGAGAATGGCAACTCTATCCGTGAAAGGTTACTTGAGAAACTTGACGAGAGGTAACTATTATACTTAATTAAAAGCTTATTGACGGCCAACTGATAAAATAATTTTGTGTTTTCATATGCCACCCGATTACCCGACCCGATAATGACAATAACAAGTAATGGAAAGACTCTATTTTGTATTGCAAAATTAGTTCTACATAGCCGGGGGGTAGCGGAGTCTACCGATGATACAGTCTACACTTTTCCAGATATTTAATACCTAGGGCAAAATAAAAGGTGTCTGGACTGATATTACCCAACCCCCCTTATAATGATTTTGCGCCAAAACCGCCCTACCTCTCCTTAAAAGGGTAAACTATTAATATTTTCTACCCAGAGATGGCTTTTTCAAAACAAATCGGTGTTCACCTTTTTGTGCTGGATACTGTACAGTATCCTGCACAGATAATCGCATATAAATACTTTTTTCAAAATTTTAAATATTATATATTTCATCAAAATTTTATTTAATTATATTCATTAGTTAGATTTGCTCTGAATTCTATTAACGCATACAAGCTTTGAACGCGGAACTCCCGCGTCGCCGACGGAAACGTATCCCACAAGCCATTAACAATTTGATAATTAACAGCTAGCATACTGATAAAATAATTTTGTGTTTCCATATGCTACCCGATTACCCGACCCGATTAGCCGGGGGGTAGGGGAGTCTACCGAGTCTACACTTTTCCAGACATTTAATACCTAGGGCAAAAAAAAGGTGTCTGGACTGACATTACCCAACCCCCCTTATGATGATTTTGCGCCAGAACCGCCCTACCTCTCCTTAAAAAAGTATACTATTAATATTTTCTACCCACAGATGGCTTTTTCAAAACAAATCGGTGTTCACCTTTTTGTGCAGGATACTGTACCTTCCAGTGCTCCCGTAGAACGTCTCTTCAGCATTGCTTCTTTAGTTTTGACTGTAAGAAGAAGCCGGCTGCGAGACACTTTATTAGAGTAGGGGAGAACGGGGTCAACATGGACACGGGTCATATTGGACAAAGACCCTAAGTGCTACATGTTACGGAAAATTTTTTTTTTTTTATTTTTGTGTAGACTGCAATTTTTAACGTTCTAGAAAAAATATTGATTAAAATCGAATCATTATTGTTCTTGTTATCGCAGAATTAAAAAAATGGCCCTGTTTGATGTAATATTCTTCCCTATTACTGTAAGCATTTTTAAAGTGAAAAACACTACAAATGAATAAAATAATGATATGTGAAATAGCCAATTCATTTCTTTAATGATTGATAAAAAACTTAAATTTTAATGCCTTTCCAGTGTAAAGTTATTAACGAAATACTAAATAGCACCGGGTTGGGTCATTTTGGACACACAGTTTTGGGGTCATATCGGACAACTCCGATATTGGAGTGGGAGGTGCTTGTGGAGAAGCCATATACGCCCGTATGACAAATCGATACTCGATACTCTGTTAAGCCCTCCCATTTTACTCTACCCACCTACAAATTGTCCATTTCAGCCCCCTATTTCGTAAAAATGACATAACTCTATTTTTCATTTCTATTGCAAATATTTCAATATGAATGAATAAAATATTGAATAAGCAATCTACCCATATTTTTTTAAAACTTATTTTATGTCTCCTTATGAGGAAAACTGGCAGTGTCCAATCTCACACCGTCCCTGTCCAGTTTCGCCCCGCCGTTTAAATAAAAACTAAAAAAACCGACTTCATTAAAATCCTTATAACTCGTTTATTTTAAGACTTAAAAATTACAAAAAAATTGTGGAGTTACCCAAGAAAGTGCTGCACCATTAACTAAAAATAAATATTAAAAAAGAACATAGAAATCTAAATAAAGAGGAAAGAAATTTTTTGTCCAGTTTGACCCCGTTCTCCCCTATGACAATAAGCTGGGGTTTGCAATATTTCCCATTGTTTCTTAATAATTAATTAAACACACTTTGCACTACATTAATTCATGTTTCCTAGTTGTTACTTATGAATTTTATAAACTCATCCAAATTTTGTCATTATTATTTTTTTTTATTGCTTTCAGAAAATCCAGGAATGGAAACTAAAGCCAGTACTGGTTTTGTGGATGCTGATTTCACCCCAAGAGACTACCAGGCACTAATCTGAAATAGTTTGTTAGGCAAGTTAAAATAGGTGGCTAGACTTTCTGTTTTCTTTTTATTTTACAGGTGGAACTGTTTGAAGCAGCATTAGGGGAAAATATAATCGCTTACCTACCTACCGGTTCCAGGAAAACATATATAGCAGCCCTTTTGATTAAGGAGAAAGTACATGAAGTCACAAAACCATTGGATTTGGGCGGGAAAAGAACCGTTTTTCTTGTACCTATAATTTTATTGGCTATTCAGCAGGCAGCCTACTTGCGTACGTCTATACTACTTTTTGGATTTGTTCATACTTTATTGTTCGCTTATATTATTAGGACGTCACACTTATTTGAGAGTGAAGGAATTCTATGGAAGTATGGGTGTCGATTCTTGGAGAAAAGAAAGGTCATTTCTATCTTTTAGAGACTTAATGTGTATAGCCCAAATGTTTAACAATTATCATAAATTGTTTCAGGTGGAAAACAGAATTCAAAGAAAATCACGTCCTAGTCATGACGGCTCAAATTTTTGTGAATGTTTTGAACCATGATTTCTTTTCTGCATACCAACTTAACTTATTGGTATTCGACAAGTGCCATGCTGCTGTGAAAGATGCGCCCATGAAACAAGTCCTTTCGAAACTGCAAAGCTATGAAAGTACATAGAAACCATTGCTATTATTTTTTGAAGGTAAATGGGATCGTTTCGTTTTTTTCTTACAGGTTTGCGCCGGCCCAAAATTCTTGGTTTGACGGCAGCGCTTTTTTAGGATGCGATGCACACCTCATAAGGTGCCCGAAGTCATTCAAAAGCTCTCTGAATCAATGGGGTGCATCGTCAAAATTCCATCCAGTGTAGAAACGGTCTATCGGTAGCTTTAACTAAACAGTGTAGGCATATCCTGCGATAATTTAATATGTTACGTGTCATCTCTAATGTACGAGGTATTCCACGAAGCCTTGCGAAATCGTCCTTCAATACGATGACGAAAATAACAAACAGAATCCAGATTCGCTGACATTGAGCGTTATAATCCTTGATATGGTGTTTAAACTAATGCAAGAATTTAAAAACTCGTATGGTGAATTGATTGCCAAAGTTGAATCTGATGTTGCAAAACACCCAGACAAGATCGATTTATTGTTGGATGCACTTAAAGACATAAATTATCTCCTTAGAGCTCTAGGTTGGTAAAGGACATTATTCAATTCTTTCCGTGATTTTACTAGTTAGACCGAATTGATCAATAATTACTCTTTATTTATTATAGGACCATATGGTGCCTATCATTGCGCACATGTGTATATTCGCATCCTACAGCAAGCCAAGAGTCGTGTCAAAGTTCCTCAGTTTTTGGCAGATTTGAACAAAGTTTCTGCGCTCTGCAGGGAAATTAAGTAGCCGCTGTATGGAACATGGTGACGTAAACTATTTTAAATCAATATGGAATTCAGGGAAATCTGTACTCCTTATTTCGCCAAGTTCTCGCCAAAGGACCGCCTATTACTGTTTGTACATCCCAAAGTGATCCGTCTTTTGGAAATTATTCGAAATTTTAGTCCCGAAAAGAATCTCGACGAACGCCAAAGGTGCTTCTATATTTACTAAATACTGATGAAAATGAATGTAAATTTTTCATTTTTCTAGAGTAAATCTTAAGATGTGTGCCATCATTTTTGTCGAACGAAGATGCACGGCCAATGTACTTTACCACTTCTTGAAGGTCTTTCGCCTCTTTTATTTTTCAAGACATTTGTGTTCCGTGTCTAAATTCACAATCTCTTTGTTTGGACTAGGATGTTGCCAAACACGACGAAACCTTGGAATTTATGAAGCCATTATTCACAATGGGCCAGGCATTAGATCGAAACGCTTCACTGAAAGAAACTAAAATTCTCAACATAAAACAAAACGAGATTATGACCAGCTTTCGCGAAGGTCGTTGTAATCTGATAGTGGCAACCTCTGTGCTGGTAGCTAATTTTTATTTATCAGTTTTGAAGGAGTTTTCCTTAATTTTTTTTTCACCTTTATTCGTAGGAAGAAGGAGTTGACATTCCTGCCTGTAATCTAATTGTATAATTCGACCACATCAAAACCTACTGCGAATACGTTCAGGCCAAAGGTAGATCGAGCCCGTAAATATCTACCTTTTTCTAAAGGAAACCAAAAAGACACACAGAAAAGGAAAATTCGTTTTTTTTTTTTTTAATTATTGTTAACTTATTGGCGCCAGAAAACTCGCGAATTTCTTACACTAGTAGACTTTCACGCCGATACATGGTTCCAGTAGCAAAGAGGCTTCTTTATGAACCCTAACACAGAAATGAGCAAGTTTAAAATTAGTTTCTGATGTGCCAAAATTAAGCATTTAATGAATTCAGGCCGAGCAAGGAGCAGGAAAGCCTTTTATTGTTTGATGGTGAGCCAAAGTGAAACGGAAAGCTACCTGAAGAATTTGGCACAGTTCCGTATCATTGAACAGCAGCTCTTGGCTATCGGAAATTTCGAAGACGATCGGGACAGTATTATAGACGACCTATTTTGCGAAATCATCCCACCCTACGCTCCCTACGGTGAAGACGGACCCCGTATTACTTTACTGAGTAGTATATCGCTTGTCAACAGGTATAGTCCTTACCGCAGGGATGCAACGTCATTAACTTCGCGTTTCCTGTGCTAAACGTGACGTAAAGAAACTCTGGTTCACATGCATTGTTGAAGCTACGAGTGTACTTCGTAACGTCCCAAAGCCAGGGAGAGAGGGAAAGAAAGCGAATTGACGACCACAGTGTTACTTCAAATTAAATTTCATTATTATTTTTAAAATATTTCTTTCTTTGTTCATTTAGGTACTGTGGCCAGCTCTCGTCAGATCCAAATGTCCTTTTGGCCCCCAAACTAACAATCAAGAAAGCTGATAAAAGCGTAGCCGATCCCGCTCAACTAAAAAATATTAAAGACGTTCTTAAAAATTTACCAAATGATAATCGTGGAATGACCAACGGGTTTTCGATTGGTGATTTATACCAGTGTCGTCTAATTCTTCCCCTAAACTCGCCCTTGAGAGAAGAGATAATTGCAGACGTGATGCCAACTAAACGTCTGGCCAAAAGAGCAGTTGCTTTAAAAGCATGCATCATGCTTCACAAACTGAAAGAGCTGGATGACGTTCATCTCTTTCCTATTCCACGGCTGATTCCAGAAGAAGAAGAGGAAGATTTGCCAATCGAAGATGATGCCAGTGTACCTCAACACCATGGAAACGTCACGATTTGCAAACGTCGTTTCCCTGCTTGTTTTTCGAATTGCCGACCTATTCCGAGACAGCCCAACTTCGTTTATTTGATAGACTTTATGCTGATGAAGCCTTGCCTGGATGTCAACAAACTATTTATACCATTTGTCGGGGAAACAAAGTTAGCCATTTTGACGTCACAAGTCATACCTGCGATTTGTCCGTTACCTTTGATTGCGCGAGCTGGGGAATTCCAAGTCAATCTGTGTGGAGTGGATTCAATCATCCTTGACGACAGTCAGCTAGAAAAACTCGAAAAATTTCATCAGTTTATCTTCCAAGACGTGATTTTCTTGTGGAAACGTCAACTAGATTTTGACCTACAGGCCTCTGATTTGCAGTACCTCATTGTCCCTCTACAAAGTGCAACCGAAAAACTGGACTTTGTTCTCGTCGAAAAGATGATCAATGCACCAACCGTCGAGTGGGAAAAACGGCCACCTTTCACGGGCAACAAGTTTTCATTCGAACCGAAAGAGTATGTCGACGCAGTTATCGTCCCGTCCTATGAACCGCTGGGGACATTAAATCCCTTCTACGTCGATGGCGTTTCAGACTTGACACCGCTCTCTGCGTTCCCAGAAAGAGAGAATGAAACTTACGCATCTTATTTTTCCAAAAAGTACAATCAGATATTGGCTTATGAAAATCAGCAGCTCGTGCAAGTCAGTCGCGAGATAACGAGGAAAAACTTCCTTGTCCCGAGGTGAATAAAACAGTGTGTTTTAAAATCCTTTTTTAATATGGCAAATTATCTATTTTATTCACAACAGATTGGCTTCAACGAAGAAAGAAATTCCAATGCATCATGTGCCTGAACTTTGCAATATTCATCCGCTGCCAGGATCTGTTTGGAAACAGGTGGTATGGATCCCATCCGTTCTTCATCGTCTTAATGGCATTCTGGTGGCCGAAGAACTTCGCATCTTGATCTTTAAAGAAGCTAACGTGGGAATAGATTTTTTACTGGGTTCCCTGTTGGGTCGATTATTTTCATAATTCCGACTACATTCCCACTTGTGTATGACCCCACACCTATAACATGGGGGAGTGAAATTCACACCGACCACCTCACATTAGGAATCAGGGTACGATGGCAAGTGTTCAGGACGCTTTGGACGCGGTGGGGGCCGTAGATAATCGTATCAACGCTATTGAGGCCGGCCAGACCAATATGACCGTGTAACTTGACACTAACACCCCACACAGCCCTCATCGGTGGCCCACCGCTGGGACCACCCGCTCAATCAGGCCCACCCAAACCTGGCCCATCACTACAGGGCCCACAGCCTGCTGAACCAAGGTGCTTGGATCCCTCGACTATGGGAAAACTTTACGGCGACGTGTCAACATCACACCTTCGCTCTTGGTGCAATAGGTTGAACGATTATGCAACCCGAATAAAAAGCGGGGGTCCGTGATTCTGAGACGAAAAAGAAGCTCCTTGCCGTTAGCCCATTTCCATCCGCCCAGGAGGCGGTTAACCTGTGTAGGAGAAAGAAATCGGCCCAAGCAAACGAGAAGGCTCTCAGTGGCTCATCTGGCGTCTCATCGGTTCACAACAAATAACACGGGAAGCATTTAACATCCGAATGCAATGTATGTGGTCGCTCACAACATTCTTTCGGACAGACCTTTCCCGCTACCACGAAGAACTGCCACCTCTGCAACAAAACAAAGCATTTTGCGCCTAAATGTTCAAATAAAGCCGGTGATACAAGCGGCAGCGCTTACGGCGCGCGTCAGGAAGGAAGTGGAGGTGGTAACGGACGCACGGACGGCAGCGGAGGCAAACCGGGGGCAAAGACAGATAGCAGTACCGGGTAGAAAAATCAAATGGTGCGTTTACTTATCGGGAATGTGCAGGTGACCCATCGTGAACGCTGCACCCCGCTTATGTCATTGGATTTACCAGACAACAATGAGATGTTTCTGCAGTCATTCCGGAATGTTACGCCCGACCCCGTTGCGGAATTGACCTTTGGTGGCCTGGGTTTCCTCTCGGCCATTGATCTAACGGAACCCAACCTCGCTTCGTCGTCTTTTGACCTCGTTATGGCAGAAAAGTCAGCGCCTCTCCTCTCCATCGGCCAAAGGGACGTCCGCGTCAGATACGGTAACCAGTCGGCTATCATCACTGTCATCATATGCCCAGAAATCACCGGCGTCCTACTCAGTTGGCTCGACTGTATCGCTTTGCATATTCTACACAAGGATTACCCGCTCCCGATCCAACAAATTCGCTTCTTGACATCAATTAAAACTCTTCAAACCCACCTGCCGGTATTCGACACGTCTTTTTCATGCCGACCTCATCATTCCGCCCTCTCCTTCTGCCGAATAGGTTGCAACCGTCAAGGCGGCCATAGTCGGCCATTTTCACTATGTCTTCGATCAATCCTTGGGCCTACGATGCATTAACGGACTTGACATAACAATCCATCTCGCAGACAACGCAGTGCCATACTATGTATTGGGTGCCCGCCCCATTGTGTATGCAGACCGTCCGGCGGTGAAGCAGCAGCTGGACGACTTGGAGGAAGCCGGAATCATCTCTCCAGTTTCGGAACCCATGGATTGTGTGGCACCCGTTTGTTGTAATTCGGAAACCGAACGGCAAATTGCGCATCTGCGTGGACCACACCCGCTTGAACCGGTTCATCTTGCGTCCTACTCACCCAAAACGCACACCACGAGATTCAGTTTCAGAAATTGACAGTGAAGCAACCTTTTACAGATTTTTTGATGCGGCCAATGGGTACTATCAAATCCATCTTCATCCAGATAGCCAGCACTTAACGACTTTCATTACTCCGTGGGGTCGCTACCGCTTTTTCCGAGCGTCCATGGCCATTAGCTGCTCCAGCGACGAATACAATCGTCGAGCGGATGCGACCTTCTCCTCTCTGGCCAACACGGTAAGAGTAGTGGACTGCTCTGGGTGCTACCGAGAAATTCTTGAGGCTTTCCCGCATTGCGTATCGTTTGTCATATCTCTACTCTGTTCTTTCGCTTTCATTTTTGTTAACCTGTTGCCCGTCAACAGCTTGGGAAGAGTTGTTGTATACTTGACCGCTAGAGGTCATGCGGATCAGTCATTGGAGACAAGCGGCCCGCTGATCCATCCGTCTGAATATTTTACTTTCAAGCTTCAAAACGAAAAGGAAAAACAAGTAAAGAAATCTGAGAAAAGAAAGCGAGTAGAAACTCCTGCCAAGACTAAACTTACAGATAGCCAGAAAATTGCAGCTAAGCTAGGGCGAGCGAGTTTTTTGTCCGTGCTCCACTTCTTTTAACTGAACAAGAAAAAATAAATCAACGGATTCTAGATTACATCATAGCCGACGCATTGCCCCTATCAACAGTTGATTCGTATTTTTTCAAAAAGATGTTGCAGGCTTTAAATCCGAAAAATGTTTTGTTCTCCTCAAAAACTCTTTGCTCTTTGATTGCCAAAGATTTCAAGAAATTTCATAGTAATCTTAAGGTTAGTTTTGGAAAAGTATCCGTAATTTCCTTGACTACCGATATTTGGAGTTCGAGGCACAGAAGTTTTCTCGGTGTTACAGCCCATTGGCTAGATGAAGTCACGTTGCAGTGCCACTCAGCAGCTATCAGTTTAAAGAGATTTACAGGTATTTCACTTGACGAGTTTCGTGATTCGTTAACTAAAAATATCTTCAACATGTAGGAAGTCATACCTTTGATAAAATAGCCAATCTTATTCATAGTATAATTCTTGATTACGGACTTACGGGAAAAGTGCGGCATATTGTGACAGACAATGGGTCTAATTTCGTCAAAGCTATGCGGATCTATTTTGCATCTCCCTCCATGGCCTCTGCTAATGAAAACAATATTCATGAAACTGTAGAAATAGTTGGCTCAGTTACAGAGGAAATTTCGGAATATATTATATCCCAATTAGCTGGAGAAGATACTGATGTCTGCGATAGTGTGGCAGTGAATGCAAACATTCAGGAAATTGATTCTTACGAACTCCTAAGTTCTTCATTCTGTAATGATGATGAAGATAGAAACATATGGCTACCGGCCCATATTCGCTGCGCAGCTCATACTTTAAACTTATTGGCAACAACAGACATGGAAGCTATTTTAGGTCTAACTCGTCTTTCAAGATTTTTTTCAATCGGGATTTGAAAAGAGTTACTGACCTGTGGAACAAGTGTGGCAGAAGTACTAAAGCTGCAGATCTAGCAAAACAAATACTAGGTACGAAAAATCTGTGTAAAAAAATTAGGTTTAATTTAACCTTGAAAACTGTATGTCACCATAAATAGGTGCTTATCTGCCATCTCCTTGCCGAACAAGATGGAATTCTCTATTTGATTCTTTGGCTGTGGTATTAAACCTTGACTACAAACTCCTAGTTTAATTATGTGAACACTGAACAGCTTGGCATCCCATCTGTTAGCGAAGAAGATCTCGAATACTTATTTGAATATGTTGCAATAATGCAGCCTATTTCAGTTTACTTGGATCTTCTTCAGGGTGAAGAGAACTGTATTTTGGGCCATGTTCTGCCGACAATAACAAAAATAAGAGTTAAGCTTGAAGGTTTAGTGCTCGAGAATGGCAACTCTATCCGTGAAAGGTTACTTGAGAAACTTGACGAGAGGTAACTATTATACTTAATTAAAAGCTTATTGACGGCCAACTGATAAAATAATTTTGTGTTTTCATATGCCACCCGATTACCCGACCCGATAATGACAATAACAAGTAATGGAAAGACTCTATTTTGTATTGCAAAATTAGTTCTACATAGCCGGGGGGTAGCGGAGTCTACCGATGATACAGTCTACACTTTTCCAGATATTTAATACCTAGGGCAAAATAAAAGGTGTCTGGACTGATATTACCCAACCCCCCTTATAATGATTTTGCGCCAAAACCGCCCTACCTCTCCTTAAAAGGGTAAACTATTAATATTTTCTACCCAGAGATGGCTTTTTCAAAACAAATCGGTGTTCACCTTTTTGTGCAGGATACTGTACAGTATCCTGCACAGATAATCGCATATAAATACTTTTTTCAAAATTTTAAATATTATATATTTCATCAAAATTTTATTTAATTATATTCATTAGTTAGATTTGCTCTGAATTCTATTAACGCATACAAGCTTTGAACGCGGAAATCCCGCGTCGCCGACGGAAACGTATCCCACAAGCCACTAACAATTTGATAACTAACAGCTAGCATACTGATAAAATAAATTTGTGTTTCCATATGCTACCCGATTACCCGACCCGATTAGCCGGGGGTAGGGGAGTCTACCGAGTCTACACTTTTCCAGACATTTAATACCTAGGGCAAAAAAAAGGTGTCTGGACTGACATTACCCAACCCCCCTTATGATGATTTTGCGCCAGAACCACCCTACCTCTCCTTAAAAAAGTATACTATTAATATTTTCTACCCACAGATGGCTTTTTCAAAACAAATCGGTGTTCACCTTTTGTGCAGGATACTGTACCTTCCAGTGCTCCCGTAGAACGTCTCTTCAGCATTGCTTCTTTAGTTTTGACTGTAAGAAGAAGCCGGCTGTGAGACACTTTATTAGAGTAGGGGAGAACGGGGTCAACTTGGACACGGGTCATATTGGACAAAGACCCTAAGTGCTACATGTTACGGAAAATTTTTTTATTTTTTATTTTTGTGTAGACTGCAATGTTTAACGTTCTAGAAAAAATATTGATTAAAATCGAATCATTATTGTTCTTGTTATCGCAGAATTAAAAAAATGGCCCTGTTTGATGTAATATTCTTCCCTATTACTGTAAGCATTTTTAAATTGAAAAACACTACAAATGAATAAAATAATGATATGTGAAATAGCCAATTCATTTCTTTAATGATTGATAAAAAACTTAAATTTTAATGCCTTTCCAGTGTAAAGTTATTAACGAAATACTAAATAGCACCGGGTTGGGTCATTTTGGACACACAGTTTTGGGGTCATATCGGACAACTCCGATATTGGAGTGGGAGGTGCTTGTGGAGAAGCCATATACGCCCGTATGACAAATCGATACTCGATACTCTGTTAAGCCCTCCCATTTTACTCTACCCACCTACAAATTGTCCATTTCAGCCCCCTATTTCGTAAAAATGACATAACTCTATTTTTCATTTCTATTGCAAATATTTCAATATGAATGAATAAAATATTGAATAAGCAATCTACCCATATTTTTTTAAAACTTATTTTATGTCTCCTTATGAGGAAAACTGGCAGTGTCCAATCTCACACCGTCCCTGTCCAGTTTCGCCCCGCCGTTTAAATAAAAACTAAAAAAACCGACTTCATTAAAATCCTTATAACTCGTTTATTTTAAGACTTAAGAAAGACCTTTTTACGAGTTTATTTTAAGACTTTATTTAGTTACCCAAGAAAGTGCTGCACCATTAACTAAAAATAAATATTAAAAAAAGAACATAGAAATCTAAATAAAGAGGAAAGAAATTTTTTGTCCAGTTTGACCCCGTTCTCCCCTATGACAATAAGCTGGGGTTTGCAATATTTCCCATTGTTTCTTAATAATTAATTAAACACACTTTGCACTACATTAATTCATGTTTCCTAGTTGTTACTTATGAATTTTATAAACTCATCCAAATTTTGTCATTATTATTTTTTTTGATTGCTTTCAGAAAATCCAGGAATGGAAACTAAAGCCAGTACTGGTTTTGTGGATGCTGATTTCACCCCAAGAGACTACCAGGCACTAATCTGAAATAGTTTGTTAGGCAAGTTAAAATAGGTGGCTAGAATTTCTGTTTTCTTTTTATTTTACAGGTGGAACTGTTTGAAGAAGCATTAGGGGAAAATATAATCGCTTACCTACCTACCGGTTCCAGGAAAACATATATAGCAGCCCTTTTGATTAAGGAGAAAGTACATGAAGTCACAAAACCATTGGATTTGGGCGGGAAAAGAACCGTCTTTCTTGTACCTATAATTTTATTGGCTATTCAGCAGGCAGCCTACTTGCGTACGTCTATACTACTTTTTGGATTTGTTCATACTTTATTGTTCGCTTATATTATTAGGACGTCACACTTATTTGAGAGTGAAGGAATTCTATGGAAGTATGGGTGTCGATTCTTGGAGAAAAGAAAGGTCATTTCTATCTTTTAGAGACTTAATGTGTATAGCCCAAATGTTTAACAATTATCATAAATTGTTTCAGGTGGAAAACAGAATTCAAAGAAAATCACGTCCTAGTCATGACGGCTCAAATTTTTGTGAATGTTTTGAACCATGATTTCTTTTCTGCATACCAACTTAACTTATTGGTATTCGACAAGTGCCATGCTGCTGTGAAAGATGCGCCCATGAAACAAGTCCTTTCGAAACTGCAAAGCTATGAAAGTACATAGAAACCATTGCTATTATTTTTTGAAGGTAAATGGGATCGTTTCGTTTTTTTCTTACAGGTTTGCGCCGGCCCAAAATTCTTGGTTTGACGGCAGCGCTTTTTAGGATGCGATGCACACCTCATAAGGTGCCCGAAGTCATTCAAAAGCTCTCTGAATCAATGGGGTGCATCGTCAAAATTCCATCCAGTGTAGAAACGGTCTATCGGTAGCTTTAACTAAACAGTGTAGGCATATCCTGCGATAATTTAATATGTTACGTGTCATCTCTAATGTACGAGGTATTCCACGAAGCCTTGCGAAATCGTCCTTCAATACGATGACGAAAATAACAAACAGAATCCAGATTCGCTGACATTGAGCGTTATAATCCTTGATATGGTGTTTAAACTAATGCAAGAATTTAAAAACTCGTATGGTGAATTGATTGCCAAAGTTGAATCTGATGTTGCAAAACACCCAGACAAGATCGATTTATTGTTGGATGCACTTAAAGACATAAATTATCTCCTTAGAGCTCTAGGTTGGTAAAGGACATTATTCAATTCTTTCCGTGATTTTACTAGTTAGACCGAATTGATCAATAATTACTCTTTATTTATTATAGGACCATATGGTGCCTATCATTGCGCACATGTGTATATTCGCATCCTACAGCAAGCCAAGAGTCGTGTCAAAGTTCCTCAGTTTTTGGCAGATTTGAACAAAGTTTCTGCGCTCTGCAGGGAAATTAAGTAGCCGCTGTATGGAACATGGTGACGTAAACTATTTTAAATCAATATGGAATTCAGGGAAATCTGTACTCCTTATTTCGCCAAGTTCTCGCCAAAGGACCGCCTATTACTGTTTGTACATCCCAAAGTGATCCGTCTTTTGGAAATTATTCGAAATTTTAGTCCCGAAAAGAATCTCGACGAACGCCAAAGGTGCTTCTATATTTACTAAATACTGATGAAAATGAATGTAAATTTTTCATTTTTCTAGAGTAAATCTTAAGATGTGTGCCATCATTTTTGTCGAACGAAGATGCACGGCCAATGTACTTTACCACTTCTTGAAGGTCTTTCGCCTCTTTTATTTTTCAAGACATTTGTGTTCCGTGTCTAAATTCACAATCTCTTTGTTTGGACTAGGATGTTGCCAAACACGACGAAACCTTGGAATTTATGAAGCCATTATTCACAATGGGCCAGGCATTAGATCGAAACGCTTCACTGAAAGAAACTAAAATTCTCAACATAAAACAAAACGAGATTATGACCAGCTTTCGCGAAGGTCGTTGTAATCTGATAGTGGCAACCTCTGTGCTGGTAGCTAATTTTTATTTATCAGTTTTGAAGGAGTTTTCCTTGATTTTTTTTTCACCTTTATTCGTAGGAAGAAGGAGTTGACATTCCTGCCTGTAATCTAATTGTAAAATTCGACCACATCAAAACCTACTGCGAATACGTTCAGGCCAAAGGTAGATCGAGCCCGTAAATATCTACCTTTTTCTAAAGGAAACCAAAAAGACACACAGAAAAGAAAAATTCGTTTGTTTTTTTAAAATTATTGTTAACTTATTGGCGCCAGAAAACTCGCGAATTTTTTACACTAGTATACTTTCACGCCGATACATGGTTCCAGTAGCAAAGAGGCTTCTTTATGAACCCTAACACAGAAATGAGCAAGTTTAAAATTAGTTTCTGATGTGCCAAAATTAAGCATTTAATGAATTCAGGCCGAGCAAGGAGCAGGAAAGCCTTTTATTGTTTGATGGTGAGCCAAAGTGAAACGGAAAGCTACCTGAAGAATTTGGCACAGTTCCGTAGCATTGAACAGCAGCTCTTGGCTATCGGAAATTTCGAAGACGATCGGGACAGTATTATAGACAACCTATTTTGCGAAATCATCCCACCCTACGCTCCCTACGGTGAAGACGGACCCCGTATTACTTTACTGAGTAGTATATCGCTTGTCAACAGGTATAGTCCTTACCGCAGGGATGCAACGTCATTAACTTCGCGTTTCCTGTGCTAAACGTGACGTAAAGAAACTCTGGTTAACATGCATTGTTGAAGCTACGAGTGTACTTCGTAACGTCCCAAAGCCAGGGTGAGAGGGAAAGAAAGCGAATTGACGACCACAGTGTTACTTCAAATTAAATTTCATTATTATTTTTAAAATATTTCTTTCTTTGTTCATTTAGGTACTGTGGCCAGCTCTCGTCAGATCCAAATGTCCTTTTGGCCCCCAAACTAACAATCAAGAAAGCTGATAAAAGCGTAGCCGATCCCGCTCAACTAAAAAATATTAAAGACGTTCTTAAAAATTTACCAAATGATAATCGTGGAATGACCAACGGGTTTTCGATTGGTGATTTATACCAGTTTCGTCTAATTCTTCTCCTAAACTCGTCCTTGAGAGAAGAGATAATTGCAGACGTGATGCCAACTAAACGTCTGGCCAAAAGAGCAGTTGCTTTAAAAGCATGCATCATGCTTCACAAACTGAAAGAGCTGGATGACGTTCATCTCTTTCCTATTCCACGGCTGATTCCAGAAGAAGAAGAGGAAGAGTTGCCAATCGAAGATGATGCCAGTGTACCTCAACACCATGGAAATGTCACGATTTGCAAACGTCGTTTCCCTGCTTGTTTTTCGAATTGCCGACCTATTCCGAGACAGCCCAACTTCGTTTATTTGATAGACTTTATGCTGATGAAGCCTTGCCTGGATGTCAACAAACTATTTATACCATTCGTCGGGGAAACAAAGTTAGCCATTTTGACGTCACAAGTCATACCTGCGCTTTGTCCGTTACCTTTGATTACGCGAGCTGGGGAATTCCAAGTCAATCTGTGTGGAGTGGATTCAATCATCCTTGACGACAGTCAGCTAGAAAAACTCGAAAAATTTCATCAGTTTATCTTCCAAGACGTGATTTTCTTGTGGAAACGTCAACTAGATTTTGACCTACAGGCCTCTGATTTGCAGTACCTCATTGTCCCTCTACAAAGTGCAACCGAAAAACTGGACTTTGTTCTCGTCGAAAAGATGATCAATGCACCAACCGTCGAGTGGGAAAAACGGCCACCTTTCACGGGCAACAAGTTTTCATTCGAACCGAAAGAGTATGTCGACGCAGTTATCGTCCCGTCCTATAAACCGCTGGGGACATTAAATTCCTTCTACGTCGATGGCGTTTCAGACTTGACACCGCTCTCTGCGTTCCCAGAAAGAGAGAATGAAACTTACGCATCTTATTTTTCCAAAAAGTACAATCAGATATTGACTAATGAAAATCAGCAGCTCGTGCAAGTCAGTCGCGAGATAACGAGGAAAAACTTCCTTGTCCCGAGGTGAATAAAACAGTGTGTTTTAAAATCCTTTTTTAATATGGCAAATTATCTATTTTATTCACAACAGATTGGCTTCAACGAAGAAAGAAATTCCAATGCATCATGTGCCTGAACTTTGCAATATTCATCCGCTGCCAGGATCTGTTTGGAAACAGGTGGTATGGATCCCATCCGTTCTTCATCGTCTTAATGGCATTCTGGTGGCCGAAGAACTTCGCATCTTGATCTTTAAAGAAGCTAACGTGGGAATAGATTTTTTACTGGATTCCCTGTTGGGTCGATTATTTTCATAATTCCGACTACATTCCCACTTGTGTATGACCCCACACCTATAACATGGGGGAGGGAAATTAACACCGACCACCTCACATTAGGAATCAGGGTACGATGGCAAGTGTTCAGGACGCTTTGGACGCGGTGGGGGCCGTAGATAATCGTATCAACGCTATTGAGGCCGGCCAGACCAATATGACCGTGTAACTTGACACTAACACCCCACACAGCCCTCATCGGTGGCCCACCGCTGGGACCACCCGCTCAATCAGGCCCACCCAAACCTGGCCCATCACTACAGGGCCCACAGCCTGCTGAACCAAGGTGCTTGGATCCCTCGGCTATGGGAAAACTTTACGGCGACGTGTCAACATCACACCTACGCTCTTGGTGCAATAGGTTGAACGATTATGCAACCCGAATAAAAAGCGGGGGTCCGTGATTCTGAGACGAAAAAGAAGCTCCTTGCCGTTAGCCCATTTCCATCCGCCCAGGAGGCGGTTAACCTGTGTAGGAGAAAGAAATCGGCCCAAGCAAACGAGAAGGCTCTCAGTGGCTCATCTGGCGTCTCATCGGTTCACAACAAATAACACGGGAAGCATTTAACATCCGAATGCAATGTATGTGGTCGCTCAAAACTTTCTTTCGGACAGACCTTTCCCGCTACCACGAAGAACTGCCACCTCTGCAACAAAACAAAGCATTTTGCGCCTAAATGTTCAAATAAAGCCGGTGATACAAGCGGCAGCGCTTACGGCGCGCGTCAGGAAGGAAGTGGAGGTGGTAACGGACGCACGGACGGCAGCGGAGGCAAACCGGGGGCAAAGACAGATAGCAGTACCGGGTAGAAAAATCAAATGGTGCGTTTACTTATCGGGAATGTGCAGGTGACCCATCGTGAACGCTGCACCCCGCTTATGTCATTGGATTTACCAGACAACAATGAGATGTTTCTGCAGTCATTCCGGAATGTTACGCCCGACCCCGTTGCGGAATTGACCTTTGGTGGCCTGGGTTTCCTCTCGGCCATTGATCTAACGGAACCCAACCTCGCTTCGTCGTCTTTTGACCTCGTTATGGCAGAAAAGTCAGCGCCTCTCCTCTCCATCGGCCAAAGGGACGTCCGCGTCAGATACGGTAACCAGTCGGCTATCATCACTGTCATCATATGCCCAGAAATCACCGGCATCCTACTCAGTTGGCTCGACTGTATCGCTTTGCATATTCTACACAAGGATTACCCGCTCCCGATCCAACAAATTCGCTTCTTGACATCAATTAAAACTCTTCAAACCCACCTGCCGGTATTCGACACGTCTTTTTCATGCCGACCTCATCATTCCGCCCTCTCCTTCTGCCGAATAGGTTGCAACCGTCAAGGCGGCCATAGTCGGCCATTTTCACTATGTCTTCGATCAATCCTTGGGCCTACGATGCATTAACGGACTTGACATAACAATCCATCTCGCAGACAACGCAGTGCCATACTATGTATTGGGTGCCCGCCCCATTGTGTATGCAGACCGTCCGGCGGTGAAGCAGCAGCTGGACGACTTGGAGGCAGCCGGAATCATCTCTCCAGTTTCGGAACCCATGGATTGTGTGGCACCCGTTTGTTGTAATTCGGAAACCGAACGGCAAATTGCGCATCTGCGTGGACCACACCCGCTTGAACCGGTTCATCTTGCGTCCTACTCACCCAAAACGCACACCACGAGATTCAGTTTCAGAAATTGACAGTGAAGCAACCTTTTACAGATTTTTTGATGCGGCCAATGGGTACTATCAAATCCATCTTCATCCAGATAGCCAGCACTTAACGACTTTCATTACTCCGTGGGGTCGCTACCGCTTTTTCCGAGCGTCCATGGGCATTAGCTGCTCCAGCGACGAATACAATCGTCGAGCGGATGCGACCTTCTCCTCTCTGGCCAACACGGTAAGAGTAGTGGACTGCTCTGGGTGCTACCGAGAAATTCTTGAGGCTTTCCCGCATTGCGTATCGTTTGTCATATCTCTACTCTGTTCTTTCGCTTTCATTTTTGTTAACCTGTTGCCCGTCAACAGCTTGGGAAGAGTTGTTGTATACTTGACCGCTAGAGGTCATGCGGATCAGTCATTGGAGACAAGCGGCCCGCTGATCCATCCGTCTGAATATTTTACTTTCAAGCTTCAAAACGAAAAGGAAAAACAAGTAAAGAAATCTGAGAAAAGAAAGCGAGTAGAAACTCCTGACAAGACTAAACTTACAGATAGCCAGAAAATTGCAGCTAAGCTAGGGCGAGAGAGTTTTTTGTCCGTGCTCCACTTCTTTTAACTGAACAAGAAAAAATAAATCAACGGATTCTAGATTACATCATAGCCGACGCATTGCCCCTATCAACAGTTGATTCGTATTTTTTCAAAAAGATGTTGCAGGCTTTAAATCCGAAAAATGTTTTGATCTCCTCAAAAACTCTTTGCTCTTTGATTGCCAAAGATTTCAAGAAATTTCATAGTAATCTTAAGGTTAGTTTTGGAAAAGTATCCGTAATTTCCTTGACTACCGATATTTGGAGTTCGAGGCACAGAAGTTTTCTCGGTGTTACAGCCCATTGGCTAGATGAAGTCACGTTGCAGTGCCACTCAGCAGCTATCAGTTTAAAGAGATTTACAGGTATTTCACTTGACGAGTTTCGTGATTCGTTAACTAAAAATATCTTCAACATGTAGGAAGTCATACCTTTGATAAAATAGCCAATCTTATTCATAGTATAATTCTTGATTACGGACTTAGGGGAAAAGTGCAGCATATTGTGACAGACAATGGGTCTAATTTCGTCAAAGCTATGCGGATCTATTTTGCATCTCCCTCCATGGCCTCTGCTAATGAAAACAATATTCATGAAACTGTAGAAATAGTTGGCTCAGTTACAGAGGAAATTTCTGAATATATTATATCCCAATTAGCTGGAGAAGATACTGATGTCTGCGATAGTGTGGCAGTGAATGCAAACATTCAAGAAATTGATTCTTACGAACTCCTAAGTTCTTCATTCTGTAATGATGATTAAGATAGAAACATATGGCTACCGGCCCATATTCGCTGCGCAGCTCATACTTTAAACTTATTGGCAACAACAGACATGGAAGCTATTTTAGGTCTAACTCGTCTTTCAAGATTTTTTTCAATCGGGATTTGAAAAGAGTTACTGACCTGTGGAACAAGTGTGGCAGAAGTACTAAAGCTGCAGATCTAGCAAAACAAATACTAGGTACGAAAAATCTGTGTAAAAAAAATTAGGTTTAATTTAACCTTGAAAACTGTATGTCGCCATAAATAGGTGCTTATCTGCCATCTCCTTGCCGAACAAGATGGAATTCTCTATTTGATTCTTTGGCTGTGGTATTAAACCTTGACTACAAACTCCTAGTTTAATTATGTGAACACTGAACAGCTTGGCATCCCATCTGTTAGCGAAGAAGATCTCGAATACTTATTTGAATATGTTGCAATAATGCAGCCTATTTAAGTTTACTTGGATCTTCTTCAGGGTGAAGAGAACTGTATTTTGGGCCATGTTCTGCCGACAATAACAAAAATAAGAGTTAAGCTTGAAGGTTTAGTGCTCGAGAATGGCAACTCTATCCGTGAAAGGTTACTTGAGAAACTTGACGAGAGGTAACTATTATACTTAATTAAAAGCTTATTGACGGCCAACTGATAAAATAATTTTGTGTTTTCATATGCCACCCGATTACCCGACCCGATAATGACAATAACAAGTAATGGAAAGACTCTATTTTGTATTGCAAAATTAGTTCTACATAGCCGGGGGGTAGCGGAGTCTACCGATGATACAGTCTACACTTTTCCAGATATTTAATACCTAGGGCAAAATAAAAGGTGTCTGGACTGATATTACCCAACCCCCCTTATAATGATTTTGCGCCAAAACCGCCCTACCTCTCCTTAAAAGGGTAAACTATTAATATTTTCTACCCAGAGATGGCTTTTTCAAAACAAATCGGTGTTCACCTTTTTGTGCAGGATACTGTACAGTATCCTGCACAGATAATCGCATATAAATACTTTTTTCAAAATTTTAAATATTATATATTTCATCAAAATTTTATTTAATTATATTCATTAGTTAGATTTGCTCTGAATTCTATTAACGCATACAAGCTTTGAACGCGGAACTCCCGCGTCGCCGACGGAAACGTATCCCACAAGCCACTAACAATTTGATAACTAACAGCTAGCATACTGATAAAATAAATTTGTGTTTCCATATGCTACCCGATTACCCGACCCGATTAGCCGGGGGGTAGGGGAGTCTACCGAGTCTACACTTTTCCAGACATTTAATACCTAGGGCAAAAAAAAGGTGTCTGGACTGACATTACCCAACCCCCCTTATGATGATTTTGCGCCAGAACCGCCCTACCTCTCCTTAAAAAAGTATACTATTAATATTTTCTACCCACAGATGGCTTTTTCAAAACAAATCGGTGTTCACCTTTTTGTGCAGGATACTGTACCTTCCAGTGCTCCCGTAGAACGTCTCTTCAGCATTGCTTCTTTAGTTTTGACTGTAAGAAGAAGCCGGCTGCGAGACACTTTATTAGAGTAGGGGAGAACGGGGTCAACTTGGACACGGGTCATATTGGACAAAGACCCTAAGTGCTACATGTTACGGAAAATTTTTTTATTTTTTATTTTTGTTTAGACTGCAATGTTTAACGTTCTAGAAAAAATATTGATTAAAATCGAATCATTATTGTTCTTGTTATCGCAGAATTAAAAAAATGGCCCTGTTTGATGTAATATTCTTCCCTATTACTGTAAGCATTTTTAAATTGAAAAACACTACAAATGAATAAAATAATGATATGTAAAATAGCCAATTCATTTCTTTAATGATTGATAAAAAACTTAAATTTTAATGCCTTTCCAGTGTAAAGTTATTAACGAAATACTAAATAGCACCGGGTTGGGTCATTTTGGACACACAGTTTTGGGGTCATATCGGACAACTCCGATATTGGAGTGGGAGGTGCTTGTGGAGAAGCCATATACGCCCGTTTGACAAATCGATACTCGATACTCTGTTAAGCCCTCCCATTTTACTCTAACCACCTACAAATTGTCCATTTCAGCCCCCTATTTCGTAAAAATGACATAACTCTATTTTTCATTTCTATTGCAAATATTTCAATATGAATGAATAAAATATTGAATAAGCAGTCTACCCATATTTTTTTAAAACTTATTTTATGTCTCCTTATGAGGAAAACTGGCAGTGTCCAATCTCACACCGTCCCTGTCCAGTTTCGCCCCGCCGTTTAAATAAAAACTAAAAAAACCGACTTCATTAAAATCCTTATAACTCGTTTATTTTAAGACTTAAAAATTACAAAAAAATTGTGGAGTTACCCAAGAAAGTGCTGCACCATTAACTAAAAATAAATATTAAAAAAAGAACATAGAAATCTAAATAAAGAGGAAAGAAATTTTTTGTCCAGTTTGACCCCGTTCTCCCCTATGACAATAAGCTGGGGTTTGCAATATTTCCCATTGTTTCTTAATAATTAATTAAACACACTTTGCACTACATTAATTCATGTTTCCTAGTTGTTACTTATGAATTTTATAAACTCATCCAAATTTTGTCATTATTATTTTTTTTGATTGCTTTCAGAAAATCCAGGAATGGAAACTAAAGCCAGTACTGGTTTTGTGGATGCTGATTTCACCCCAAGAGACTACCAGGCACTAATCTGAAATAGTTTGTTAGGCAAGTTAAAAAAGGTGGCTAGAATTTCTGTTTTCTTTTTATTTTACAGGTGGAACTGTTTGAAGCAGCATTAGGGGAAAATATAATCGCTTACCTACCTACCGGTTCCAGGAAAACATATATAGCAGCCCTTTTGATTAAGGAGAAAGTACATGAAGTCACAAAACCATTGGATTTGGGCGGGAAAAGAACCGTCTTTCTTGTACCTATAATTTTATTGGCTATTCAGCAGGCAGCCTACTTGCGTACGTCTATACTACTTTTTGGATTTGTTCATACTTTATTGTTCGCTTATATTATTAGGACGTCACACTTATTTGAGAGTGAAGGAATTCTATGGAAGTATGGGTGTCGATTCTTGGAGAAAAGAAAGGTCATTTCTATCTTTTAGAGACTTAATGTGTATAGCCCAAATGTTTAACAATTATCATAAATTGTTTCAGGTGGAAAACAGAATTCAAAGAAAATCACGTCCTAGTCATGACGGCTCAAATTTTTGTGAATGTTTTGAACCATGATTTCTTTTCTGCATACCAACTTAACTTATTGGTATTCGACAAGTGCCATGCTGCTGTGAAAGATGCGCCCATGAAACAAGTCCTTTCGAAACTGCAAAGCTATGAAAGTACATAGAAACCATTGCTATTATTTTTTGAAGGTAAATGGAATCGTTTCGTTTTTTTCTTACAGGTTTGCGCCGGCCCAAAATTCTTGGTTTGACGGCAGCGCTTTTTAGGATGCGATGCACACCTCATAAGGTGCCCGAAGTCATTCAAAAGCTCTCTGAATCAATGGGGTGCATCGTCAAAATTCCATCCAGTGTAGAAACGGTCTATCGGTAGCTTTAACTAAACAGTGTAGGCATATCCTGCGATAATTTAATATGTTACGTGTCATCTCTAATGTACGAGGTATTCCACGAAGCCTTGCGAAATCGTCCTTCAATACGATGACGAAAATAACAAACAGAATCCAGATTCGCTGACATTGAGCGTTATAATCCTTGATATGGTGTTTAAACTAATGCAAGAATTTAAAAACTCGTATGGTGAATTGATTGCCAAAGTTGAATCTGATGTTGCAAAACACCCAGACAAGATCGACTTATTGTTGGATGCACTTAAAGACATAAATTATCTCCTTAGAGCTCTAGGTTGGTAAAGGACATTATTCAATTCTTTCCGTGATTTTACTAGTTAGACCGAATTGATCAATAATTACTCTTTATTTATTATAGGACCATATGGTGCCTATCATTGCGCACATGTGTATATTCGCATCCTACAGCAAGCCAAGAGTCGTGTCAAAGTTCCTCAGTTTTTGGCAGATTTGAACAAAGTTTCTGCGCTCTGCAGGGAAATTAAGTAGCCGCTGTATGGAATATGGTGACGTAAACTATTTTAAATCAATATGGAATTCAGGGAAATCTGTACTCCTTATTTCGCCAAGTTCTCGCCAAAGGACCGCCTATTACTGTTTGTACATCCCAAAGTGATCCGTCTTTTGGAAATTATTCGAAATTTTAGTCCCGAAAAGAATCTCGACGAACGCCAAAGGTGCTTCTATATTTACTAAATACTGATGAAAATGAATGTAAATTTTTCATTTTTCTAGAGTAAATCTTAAGATGTGTGCCATCATTTTTGTCGAACGAAGATGCACGGCCAATGTACTTTACCACTTCTTGAAGGTCTTTCGCCTCTTTTATTTTTCAAGACATTTGTGTTCCGTGTCTAAATTCACAATCTCTTTGTTTGGACTAGGATGTTGCCAAACACGACGAAACCTTGGAATTTATGAAGCCATTATTCACAATGGGCCAGGCATTAGATCGAAACGCTTCACTGAAAGAAACTAAAATTCTCAACATAAAACAAAACGAGATTATGACCAGCTTTCGCGAAGGTCTTTGTAATCTGATAGTGGCAACCTCTGTGCTGGTAGCTAATTTTTATTTATCCGTTTTGAAGGAGTTTTCCTTAATTTTTTTTTTCACCTTTATTCGTAGGAAGAAGGAGTTGACATTCCTGCCTGTAATCTAATTGTAAAATTCGACCACATCAAAACCTACTGCGAATACGTTCAGGCCAAAGGTAGATCGAGCCCGTAAATATCTACCTTTTTCTAAAGGAAACCAAAAAGACACACAGAAAAGGAAAATTCGTTTTTTTTTTTTAAATTACTGTTAACTTATTGGCGCCGGAAAACTCGCGAATTTCTTACACTAGTAGACTTTCACGCCGATACATGGTTCCAGTAGCAAAGAGGCTTCTTTATGAACCCTAACACAGAAATGAGCAAGTTTAAAATTAGTTTCTGATGTGCCAAAATTAAGCATTTAATGAATTCAGGCCGAGCAAGGAGCAGGAAAGCCTTTTATTGTTTGATGGTTAGCCAAAGTGAAACGGAAAGCTACCTGAAGAATTTGGCACAGTTCCGTAGCATTGAACAGCAGCTCTTGGCTATCGGAAATTTCGAAGACGATCGGGACAGTATTATAGACAACCTATTTTGCGAAATCATCCCACCCTACGCTCCCTACGGTGAAGACGGACCCCGTATTACTTTACTGAGTAGTATATCGCTTGTCAACAGGTATAGTCCTTACCGCAGGGATGCAACGTCATTAACTTCGCGTTTCCTGTGCTAAACGTGACGTAAAGAAACTCTGGTTAACATGCATTGTTGAAGCTACGAGTGTACTTCGTAACGTCCCAAAGCCAGGGAGAGAGGGAAAGAAAGCGAATTGACGACCACAGTGTTACTTCAAATTAAATTTCATTATTATTTTTAAAATATTTCTTTCTTTGTTCATTTAGGTACTGTGGCCAGCTCTCGTCAGATCCAAATGTCCTTTTGGCCCCCAAACTAACAATCAAGAAAGCTGATAAAAGCGTAGCCGATCCCGCTCAACTAAAAAATATTAAAGACGTTCTTAAAAATTTACCAAATGATAATCGTGGAATGACCAACGGGTTTTCGATTGGTGATTTATACCAGTGTCGTCTAATTCTTCCCCTAAACTCGCCCTTGAGAGAAGAGATAATTGCAGACGTGATGCCAACTAAACGTCTGGCCAAAAGAGCAGTTGCTTTAAAAGCATGCATCATGCTTCACAAACTGAAAGAGCTGGATGACGTTCATCTCTTTCCTATTCCACGGCTGATTCCAGAAGAAGAAGAGGAAGAGTTGCCAATCGAAGATGATGCCAGTGTACCTCAACACCATGGAAACGTCACGATTTGCAAACGTCGTTTCCCTGCTTGTTTTTCGAATTGCCGACCTATTCCGAGACAGCCCAACTTCGTTTATTTGATAGACTTTATGCTGATGAAGCCTTGCCTGGATGTCAACAAACTATTTATACCATTCGTCGGGGAAACAAAGTTAGCCATTTTGACGTCACAAGTCATACCTGCGATTTGTCCGTTACCTTTGATTACGTGAGCTGGGGAATTCAAAGTCAATCTGTGTGGAGTGGATTCAATCATCCTTGACGACAGTCAGCTAGAAAAACTCGAAAAATTTCATCAGTTTATCTTCCAAGACGTGATTTTCTTGTGGAAACGTCAACTAGATTTTGACCTACAGGCCTCTGATTTGCAGTACCTCATTGTCCCTCTACAAAGTGCAACCGAAAAACTGGACTTTGTTCTCGTCGAAAAGATGATCAATGCACCAACCGTCGAGTGGGAAAAACGGCCACCTTTCACGGGCAACAAGTTTTCATTCGAACCGAAAGAGTATGTCGACGCAGTTATCGTCCCGTCCTATAAACCACTGGGGACATTAAATCCCTTCTACGTCGATGGCGTTTCAGACTTGACACCGCTCTCTGCGTTCCCAGAAAGAGAGAATGAAACTTACGCATCTTATTTTTCCAAAAAGTACAATCAGATATTGACTAATGAAAATCAGCAGCTCGTGCAAGTCAGTCGCGAGATAACGAGGAAAAACTTCCTTGTCCCGAGGTGAATAAAACAGTGTGTTTTAAAATCCTTTTTTAATATGGCAAATTATCTATTTTATTCACAACAAATTGGCTTCAACGAAGAAAGAAATTCCAATGCATCATGTGCCTGAACTTTGCAATATTCATCCGCTGCCAGGATCTGTTTGGAAACAGGTGGTATGGATCCCATCCGTTCTTCATCGTCTTAATGGCATTCTGGTGGCCGAAGAACTTCGCATCTTGATCTTTAAAGAAGCTAACGTGGGAATAGATTTTTTACTGGGATCCGTCAACGTTTCCTCGGTCTGGACCCCGTTGAAACTTCAGCCACCCAAATCTCGTTCAGACAGCCAGTTCGTTTCGTATCCAATGCCTCTAACAAACTCCTTGAAAACGTCGGTGTCCACGGATTCGTTAGACCTCGGGGCAAGTATGATTTGGCATCTTGAATATGACGAAACAGAGAAGGATCTCTTGCCACCGGATTCGGCCGTCGACCAAACTAGTCCGTCGTCATCGATCGTGGAAGCGAAAACAGACGCTTCAAGTTCAGAACTTCTCTACAAGATGCCAGCACTTGACGAATTCCTGGAATTCCCTTGTTCGATGGAAGACCAAAAAAGGAAATGGGTTGATCTGGCTTCTGAGGATCCATTGGAATGCCAACCGAATTGTAAACCGGAAATGATTGATTTGAAATTTGATGTGGGCAATCCCAGCACGCTGTCAGTTTTCGGGCCCTCGCCTGGCATAGTGTTAGAGGCTCTTACCCTTGCTAAGGCAAATGATGGGTACGATATGGAGCGGTTGGAAACGATCGGCAACTCGATTCTAAAACTGATCATATCCATTTATGTGTACGGAGAGTTGTCGGAAATTCCGAAGGACGATGCCCACAGCCATCGTCCCGGTGCCAACCCTTTGGCCGAAGAAGGCTAGACTCAGATGAGTCATCCTTGGTGGAGTGCCGCACTACCGTGGGTAAGGAAGTCCATTAGCGGAAGCAAGTGACTTAAGACGGCCTACGGCCTGCAAGAGCCGTAGATTGGAGGCTAGAGTTCGAGACTGTGTTATTGGAACTAGCTGAGAGCTTTTCCATATATATGGAGACACCTGTTGAGGGTGAAAGGAACGACGTGAGGGTTGAACTCATTGAGGCAAAGCCTGCAGAGTTCATCCCGCCAGATTATAGGTTTCGTTCCCGTAGGGTTATCGGGAAGTTTACTGATCGATAACCGGCAATCATCAGCAGCGGTGCCGATACTCAGCAGAGTACTCGATACTCTGTTAAGCCCTCCCATTTTACTCTACCCGCCTACAAATTGTCCATTTCAACCCCCTATTTCATAAAAATGACATAACTCTCTATTTTTCATTTCTATTGCAAATATTTCAATATGAATGAATAAAATATTGAATAAGCAGTCTACCCATATTTTTTTTAAACTTATTTTATGTCTCCTTATGATGAAAACTGGCAGTGTCCAATCTCACACCGTCCCTGTCCAGTTTCGCCCCGCCGTTTAAATAAAAACTAAAAAAAAACGACTTCATTAAAATCCTTTTAACTCGTTTATTTTAAGACTTAAAAATTACAAAAAAATTGTGGAGTTACCCAAGAAGGTGCTGCACCATTAACTAAAAATAAATATTAGATAAAGAACATAGAAATCTAAATAAAGAGGAAAGAAATTTTTTGTCCAGTTTGACCCCGTTCTCCCCTACATGATATTACTCAAAATAGCCAAAAAACTATAGAAAAACATATTTACAAAAGATTTTGGATTTATTATTCAATATATATTCATTTTAAAAAATGATTTGATTTTGATTTGATTTTGATTTGATAAAAAAAATTTTATCAAAATGATTGATTTTTGATTTGATTTTCAGTGATTTTTAGGAAATGATTTGATTTGATTTTAAAATCCTTTTTTAATTGATTCGCCGATCACTGGCAGCGGGCCGAGAGCTAGCGGGAATCTGCCCTACTTCGAACTGGTGTCGAGATCACATCTTGTCTAACTAAATGAATACAATTAAGCGCTCTCTACCTACCGAGTTAACCACAATAATTGAACATCATGAAGAGGCCCACTTACCTTCAGGAACCTCTGCATGAAATCTATTCGCCTCTTCGATCCTTGTGCAGGGGAGTTTAATGGTGCACAGGAAACCATTCAACCATTGGATTCTGGGAGGTGACTACTTTGGGAAAGCTTGAGATCCTAAGGCCTAATCTGCAGTGTTCTGTCAAATAAGGAACAACTTGCTTCGTTTTTTTAACGAATACGAATAACGAATAAAAAGGACGTTTTATTCGCGAATACGAATAATATTCAAATAACGAACAACGAATAATTTTCGAATAAAAATGGAATTAAGACCATTAAAAATAGACAATATTTGTTCTAAACAGCAATCCAAATGAGATTTTTTGCCGACAAAAACTAAAATTATTTACTCGAAATTGAATTCAAAATGATACAATTTTGAGTTACAACGAATAAGAATAACGAATACGAATAAGGAAAATTTTTATTCGGCTTCATAACGAATAAATATTTGAATTTTTGCGTTATTCTATTCGAAATTTTATTCAAAAGTTTTATTCGACAGAACACTGCTAATCTGGATTGGCCACGTTTATGGAAGGAGACTGCAGCCCTTCCAAGTAACATCAGGAAAACTCTACAAAACCTTCCATTAAAATCACTTCCATTACGCTTACGTAAAAAATTTGAATTAGAAATGTTTCCTGAATAATATAGTTCATTACCTTTGATCTAACTATTTCCTATCATTGTAAATTTAGAAATATTTTAAGTAGAAAAAATAATCCCATAAGAGACCCTGTTAAAAAAGAGTGTGGTTTTCCTAAGATGGCTGATCGCAACGTTGCCGGACTACAGGAATCCTGCTATCCGCAATGTGCAAGAGGTCTATTGTCTTTTATTTTATGTTGTTTAATTACGTATATATAAAGTACAGCTACTATTTTCTTTACTATTCAACAAAACCTTATTTTAAAAAATAAAGTTTAGTAAATTATGTCTATTTTAGTCTTAGATACATTTAGACATTTAGTTAAGTAATACTTAACTAAATTTATTTAGTTACAATTTGGGTGTGTTTTATTACGTTATACTATTTTTGATTTAAGAAGATAATTTATGCGACATTGATACTCATGAATAAATATATTTACTTGTAATGTATGTTATTTATATCATTATTAATGGTCATTATTACATAATATTTTATTTTACATGATTCCATTATGTCTACCATAGACAACGAAGTGGAAGACCGCTAACGCCTATATCCCCCTGTAGCGATGCGCGTGTCATGCCGCATGGTGGCGCTGAGTCCGATAATATAATAATTTTGTGTTTCCCTACTGATTCAATGCTTCACACACCGTCATTTTAAAATGAAATCATGCACGGTATCACTTTGGTATGCACATGTAAATTAAGCGCAAAAATTTAGCATATCGTGTGAAATATTTCATATTTTTAGTGGTTGGGTAACGTTCGTTCATAAAATGTTTTATTTTTCCCCATTTTCCCCCATTTTCCGAAACAAGTTTGTATCAATCGTGAAACGCTGCATGTAAAAAATAGAAAACTGCAGTAAAAGTCAGTGTTGTTTGACGGGTATTTTTTTCCATACCATCATAGACCATGTTTAGTTTTGTACTGTTTTGTTTTAGCTGGTTTCACTTCAACAATTGATATGTTGTAGTGTTTCATTCTCGTAAGTTCTAAATAGAATTGTATATTAAAGTCAAAATATTTAGATCCAATTTTTTCTGTATGGTTTGGGAAATGGCGCAGTGTTACATAATTGGTTGCAGAAATGGCAGAAAGAAACGCACTGCTTTAGGGACACTACCTAATGTCAGCAACCAAGTAAGAAAAATCACCTACAGAAAATACTACAACAGTCTATGAACCATTTCTATCAACATCCACCATGAACGGTTTAAGGGTAACGATCCTGAGTACAATTGATGTTACGAATTTTCTGTTTGGGTCGAGATACGAGTACGTTTTAACAGGCAAATTTAATCAAGACTGTGATTAGACTGCGATCCACTCTCACAAGTCACTATATGTGATCCAAACACAAAAATTTATGTTTTGGACTCTGAAATTATTTATTACATTTGCGGGTACGTTGTACATTGTTTTCGTAAGAAAGGCAGAAGGAAGAACTCGACATTTTGTAAAGATTGTTTGAAAACTGTCTATGTTAGTATTGAAGATCTACCACTAAATTTCACTGCAAAAATGCTCACAGAAATAAAAAAACGGGGACAGCTAATTTTCAGCTCCTATAGCTTGTTCCAATTGTTATGTGAAGTAGAATTAGCTTTTTTGTCATTGGTGAAACGTGATATGGTATTTTTTCGTGATGCCTTTGAGGCAACTTTAACAATTCTCGCTGCCAAAAAATTGCCATTCGTTGGTTGTCCGCAACACCAAAAATCTCTCATGGTTAGTGTAATATTTCAGTATTTAATTCTACCTTTTGCGTGCGCGCGGGATCAAAGGCAAAGGCACCCATGAACAGCCATGAGCAAGATTCTTTATGCGGTTGGTGTTGCGGACGACTAGAATTACAAATTAATACAGACTAAATAATCAACAAAAACCATATGTGTTTTGGTGCTAATCTCATCGTTGTAACAGGTTAAAGATGCTCACAATCTCTTCAGAAGATTGGCATGTTCAACTATTGGTAAGCCCCTCTTAAAGACAATAAAACTCATTTTGAATATTTGCGCTAAACGTTTTCACAAAGTACAAATCTGTTAGGAATTATCGAGTTTTTAGGTTTACCAGAGTTCTGATCATTTGCCTCAGGCGTTGGCTTGCTGATCTGTACCTCCTATCGATACGGCAATTGTTAACCACTCCGCAGTGAGGCGACCCCACGCGGCCGGACCGGTCACTCATTGTCCCAGTTTGCAGATTGCCAAAAATAAAACAGTGAAGACGTGCCGAACCGTTAACGTGACCTGGACCAAGTCCCAAATTGCGCACGCAAAATTGTCTTAACAATTGACACCTTTGTGGAAAGGCAGGACAGGCCCACATGGGATGTATTCCAAGTTCTTATTTTTTTAAATTACCATACCAAGAACAGCACAATGTTATAATTATCTACGTGTATGCTAATTATGTCAATTTTGATAAATGAACAGTACATTGGTTCTCCTGTGGCACATGACAGTGAAAATGAATAATGGATATTCGTACTGTGATTAGTGATCTTACTACTTCGTTGCTATCAAACGAGAAAGTCACAAAGTTCCTCATTCTCACGACTAAATTCCTCATAATAGTTTGGCGGGAACCTCATGTAAGCTTCGAGAAACAAATGACGGACGTTACTGTATATTATATATAATAAAAAAAATTGGTTTTTCAAATGTTCATCGTTTCTAGCGTTGCATTTCGAGCACTGCTTTATTTAATAGGCAATTTATTTACATGGAATAATGCATCATGGTTTGCTCAACAATGTTCATTTTTTTAAAACGCCTAATGTTAGCTGGAAAGTGAAACCAGAATGAAAAACTTGTGGTTTAAGATACTAATGCGCCCTATACTTAACAGTCATCCTAGTAGTGCCAATATCAATCCCTTTCAACCTAAAAGACATTATAGATTACCAAATGCACACTCAGCTTAATTCGGCGTGTGCTGAATGTTAGTGCTCTCCATTCAAGAATTTGCATATTCTAATTAGTTGAAACAACTATTCATCAAAAGGCCCAAAGCGACACGATAAATTTTGCACGAAATTTTTTTTTTACCCACTATGATGCAAGGAAGGCAGCCTTCAGACAGCAGAATCCAACGTCGTCATCAATCGCCATTTGCAAAATATTGAAATGTCAGGTATGACCTCAGCACATTTTCTGTTTCGCCTTGGGCTACTTTGACTTGTTTTCTGAATTGAATGGTATCTAGTAATACAAGAAATGGCATAGGCCAAACCAAGTTAGGACGTTAGAAATAAATTTAAAAGAAATGCAAAAGGATTATTAGCAGATGTCAGAGGACGAACTGTAATGCCAGTAAGACTAGTGTCACAAATTTTAAAGGAAAACCACGATCGTATATTGGCAGGACATTTCGGAAAAACACAAGCTATTAACTTAAACTTAGTAAACTTAACTTAATAAACTCTAGTAAAGTACATAAGCGAAACCAGGCCCGAGCAAAGCGAGGCAAAATAGGGGTTTTAGTTGGGTAAGAAACTAAAGTAATAAAGTAAGTAAAGTACAGTTAGATAACTTTAGTTAAATATAGTTAAGTTACATAGTTAAATAAATGTTATTATAGCAATAAATTAAATTTTTATGCAAAACACAACCTTGACGAACACAAAAATTTAGAATAACACTTTCTTGCTAACTATGATAATTAAACATAAATAGAAACTAAACAACCTTACCTAAACTAGTATCTAATATCCATAATATGTAATAGATGTACACACACCACACTGTCACAACCGAAAGAAATGCAATGATAAACATTTTTCGTCTGCAACTGAAATTCTCCAGAGTTGCATGTATTATTTTTGAAGAATAAGTAAAATGTTTACATGCAATATAATATGTTCATGCTATTAAATTATAAACAAAAGTTTTTAAATATAAAACATATAGATGATGACAATTAATAATGATATAAATAACTTTACTTAAAAAAAAGTATTGTTGAATATTGTCGCATGGTCATTGACCACGCTAAATGATCCGGTTGGTATGTAGGCCAATCGGTAGTATGACGTTGACATCCGCCAAAACCAGCGAGTATAGAACCATGTAGTTGTACTGTATTAAGGAGGTTAGTTAGTGGAATGCACGCCTACGTGTTACATGGTTTAGATGCAGGACTGGTAAGTTCGAAATTTTCCCCTAAGTTAACGTGTACGGGTGTTGTGTGTAGTATGACGAGTCTGCGATTGAATAATTGGAGGCCGTAAACCTTTAAGAGACCCTGAGAGGCGACGACCCAGCGGGCAACTGCCTTAAATTGCTGGGGTACGGGTCTATGGTTCCGAGCCAGGTTACTTAGTGTGAAAAAAACGGACACAGACGAGTAAGACCCGGTTCGTGCGGTAGTTTATGTAAGGTGTCATCAAAATACTTTTCAATATTTTTTTTCTAATATCATCCCATCTGTTGTGGGTAGAATGTTCTTCAAAGCGCTCCATCAATTGGTACGCATCTTCTTCCAAACTTTTTCGGTTGATTGGTGAGCTAATAAATTTTCTGACAGCTTCCGTCTGCCGCAAGACGTCACCGTTGATTTTTTTTGGTTCAGGTAAATTGTGAATCTGACTCTAGGACTTCATCGGGAAGGAGGAGGGGAGCTCGGCATGCAAATATTTTCAAAGGGCGGCAAACGGTTGAGGAGTTATAGCTAATTTTCATATTTAACCGCATTTGCTAACTTTTGGAAAACTTATGCAAAATAGCTAACTTTTGAACGACGCATCGTTTTTTAACGGGAATGGTCTAGATCGACGCAGAATCTGAAAATTAGTTTATTTTTATATTATATATTTTATATTATTTTAATATTTAAATATCAAAAATTCGTGAGAAATCAACATTTTACTACAGTGAGAACTTAGGCAAACTTATGCAAAATAGCTAACTTTTGAACCATACATCGTAGAGCAACGTGCGCGCGGTAAAGGAGCGCTTGCATCAAACGCGTAGGGAATAAAAATGAAATTTAAAAAATTCATAACTAATTAACGGATAGCGGAAAAAGTTTCGTTATTTTGTTATTTGTTCTTCACACCCACATCTATAACTGATGCAAATTTAGGGCCGATTCGAAAGACCAGATTTGATGCGCTGACCATTAAAAAAAAAATTTTTAAAGGGGATAACTACATGACGGCAATTTTTTTGCAATTTGAAACACATCATTCGAAAGAGAAAAAAATTCTCTATCTTTTTGTCATTTTCTTAATATTTTCACATGATATGTATAACCCGTGCATCAATTTAAATGAAAAAAACGCGGAAAAAAGATTTATTAAAAGCGCAAAACTTTATCATTTTATTACAGACGTCCCGCTCAAAATAAAAAAAAATCCTTTGGTGTATTGATTCTTCATCACATGAAAAATACGAGATAAAAAAATGAAACAAATCAAATTTTTTCAGCGACGAAAAAATTCGAAAGTCGGCGGAATGGCCCATAGGCAAGATGGGAGGGAAATTTATCAAGACCAGCGGGTTGGCTTATATCCTTCAGTCCTTGAAAATTACCGTTGACAAAATTTCAGCGCTAAATTCACTTGCAGCTTAAGAACTCCTTATGATAAAAAAAAATTTTTTTCAGTATTTTAACCGAAATTTTTTACAATATATAGTTCATTTATAAAAAAATTAATCATTTCATAAATGTGAGTGCGATTTTACTCTGGTTATTATTTATTCTTCTTACGACTTGCATCATAAAGGGGCTACGCCTTACCCTTCTAGGGATGGGAATGATTCACCAAAGGGGATGAGATTCCAAGATACGAAAGATCCCCCGCAACCCCCTCTGTGTTGCAAGATGTACGAAGAATTTTAATAGAAAAAGTTAAACAACATTTAAATTTATTAAATTTAATTATTTGTTAAATGAACTGTATTTAGTCAAAAATGACGGTTAATATTCTGCAACAAAAAGTTAAATAGGATAAGGAATTCTTAACATGCAAGCGAAGCAAGCGTTGACATTTTGTCCACGGTCATTTTTAAGGGCGTAGGCATATAAAGCCAACGCTCTTGTTGCATAATCCCCCCCCCATTTTGCCTACCGATTTGAAGGCTCATTGTCCTTAAAGATATAAGATAAAGGCAAGCGAAATAGCCTTAAATCCAAGGAGAAATAGGACTGTTCAAAAAGTGTTTAAAAAGCAGTCCTATTTCTCCCAAATAGGACTGGAAATTTTCAGTCCTATTTCTCCAGTCCTATATGGTTTTTGTCCTACATCAGCGCCAATCTTGTTGTCGCGTGCGAAGATTGTCAGAATTTATGTGTGAGTTTCCTGGCCAGTACCCAATAATGATATCAAATTCTTGGATTTGAAGAGCCCATCGAGATAATCTTCCTGTTGGTTCTGTCTTACTCATTTGCCATTCTAAAGGTCTATGATCAGTAAATACGATGAACTTACGCCCGTATAGGTATGTCCTACACACGTAGATGGCGTGGATGACTGCGTATGCCACTTTTTCTGTGGTTGACCACTTTGCCTTGCAGTCGTTCAGATGTTTAGAGGTATAGGCTATAAAGACTTCTACGCCGTCTGATTCACGAAGGTCCTGTCCGTTGGACTCCGCCGAATCCGCTGATTGAGGTGGAGGTTGTATTTGGGCCAAGACTGCTCGTATTCCATATCCTGAAGCATCCGTGTAGATGATAAATTCTCGAGAAAAGTCCGGACAACCTAGGACAGGAATAGTGATGAAACCGTTCTTAATACGGTAAAAGGCGTCCCTTTGTTCCTCCCCAAATTTCCATTCCATCGACTTTCTAGTGAGCGCATTTAGTTGATGGGCTTACTGAGAATAGAAATATCGAGGGATATATTAAAGATACAAAGAAATTTGTTCAATACATTTTAATAATCTAGTAAAAAAAGAGGGAAATAAGGGTATCGTTTGGTACGGTAACTCTGGTTGGGGCTGAAAAAAAAAGAAATTTCACGATTTAACTTTTTACCCATGGCCAAAAATTAGTAAATAAGTAATGAAAAATCTTAAAATTACACCTGGTATAAAGCTAACACAGCCCTTTTTTTAAGGACCTTACTCGTCTTTGCAGCCCTAGCCGTTAAGTCACAAAAGAAAGCCAAAGTGATCATATTTGCATAAGGTCCTCTCGGCTTTTCAAGGACTTTTTTGTCGTTTTTTGACGTACCCTTCCCGTAAAAAAAAATTCTGGGAAAAATTAAAGATGTTTTCACTATACATGAGAACATGCACACACATTTTCGTAGTTTAAATGCAAATTCTAGCAAGGAGAGGACCGCAAAAAGAGCGTTTTTGCATAAGGTTCTCTTGGGTTTCCAAAGAATTCTGGTAGCTACTCTATGTCCTCTTCGGTGACCTTTATAGTAGGTTATTTTTCGATTTTCAGCGGTTCGAGGATTGTTGCCAGGGTTTTGTTGTTGCTGTACATGTTGATTGCTGTTTTATAACGCAATTGATGTCTGTAGTGGTTATTTGATGGAAAATTGGGTTCGTTGTAATTTCCTTGTCTACCGTTGTATCCGTTCCAGTGTTTCGGATTTTCTAAATTTGCCGGATTTGACTCAAATCCAAATCATTGCGTGTGTTTTGAAATCCGTTCCAAATCCTTAGCTCGAAAAAATCAGCAAAATCCAATCCAAATCAAATCCAAATCCAAATCCAAATCATTTTAAATTTGAGAAAATCCGATCCAAATCCGATCCAAATCCGATCCAAATTCAATCCAATTCACAATCAATTGTTAATTTTATGATTGCAACATGTAACACATAGTTACATAAAAGTTCTTCTACATATTTCTGTGTCAAGGTAAAAATTTTTTAAATTTCTTTTTAATTTTTTTCACTTTAATCCCTAATTTAATATCAAATAAATACCCAAGACTTAATTGGATTAGTTTACTTTTTAATAGAAGTTTTGCTAAAAAGTCTGTTCGACTTTTGATTTCTTACAAAATCCATATTTTTTTAAAACTTTAATAACAGGTTCCTTTAGATTTCTTAAGTTGGATAAAATCTTTTTATTTCTGAGTATTCTGACTGACAATGGTGAAAAGAGCAAAAAAAAAAGAGTTAGCCACAATTCATCACTTGTGTTTGACAGGAGTCACAGGACTCATAAGTTTCATATTTCGCTTTATGAAAAGCAGTTTCGCGAAGAGAGGAGGCTTAATGCGATTTCTTTTAGCCGATGCAATGTCCGTGGCGGTGCTAAAGACCTGTTCGATCTCTCCTCCCGAAGCGGGCACCCCGAAGAGCTCCCTTGCTATCAAAGCCAACAACGGGAATCGATGGGCGTTTACTTTCCAATAACCCAAGGGACTAAAGCGCAAGTCAGAAGGACAATCATTGTCAGGAGAATCTGACAATAATCTGAATTCCTTACCTTCTAATAGTTTTAATATACGATGACGAAATCACGAAATTTTTTAATTTAATAAAACGGTAAAGAGTATATGTCTGGTCTTACACACGATGGAGGTAAGAGGATCAAGTGCACAGTCTGCAGACGACAAGAAAGGTAAATACTAAACAGTGGCTGGGTGGTACAGGAAAAAATTCGAAATTGGAAAAAAATCTGAAACAAATCTTTATAAAGGATTTGAATTTGATTTGAAAAAATCCGGGTTTTTTTTTGTGGGGATCAAATCCGATCCAAATCCAAGCCATTGAAAAATAAGGCAAATCCAAATCCCTAAAAATCCGGGAGGATTTGGATTTGATTGGATTTGGATTTGATTTGAAAAAAAAAATCCGAAACACTGATCCGTTCCTGCATGGTGGGTGTTGATAAGTTGGGTGTCTGGATGGCCTATACCCCGAAGAATTACGGTCTCTTTGTCCTGACGAATGGTAATCACTTACGTGATAAGGACTGTTGTCTCTGCTTCGACTGAGACTTCTATCCCAATTCGATTATCCGCTGGTATGTCTATCTGTGAATCGTACTCTTGAATATCGTGGTTTTGAATAACGTTCATCTGATGCTGGTCTTCTTTTTTTGTACTGGTCAGCGGCTGCTATGGTTATGTCGTTCTCCTGTAAGGATTTACACTTTTTATTAGTAAATTCAAGTTCTGATAGGGCTTCTGACCGTTTTTGCTCTAGTAATTAGATTTTATCGTGTTGCAGTTTTTCGTGATGCGTTGTCCCTGCGATGACAGCTGACATATGTGGCTTTTTGTCATCTGTAGCTTCTTTTGTGTACAGAATATTTTCAGAAATGAAGGGTTGCTTACATAACGCGTCAATGTCTTCTGTGTTCTTTGGTATTCGTAGATAAAGTTCTTGTTTTATTTCGGTATTAATCCTTGCAGTTGGATTTTCCTCTTTCTGTGACCCCGCATCGTTTTTACTTTGTTTAGTAATTGCCATTCGATAATAGTTTGGTTATGATCAGCCCTATTTATTTTACCAGCGATGGTATAATAGAGATTGTTTATAGCCTTGATACGAAAGTTCTGCAGTTTTCTTCCGGTTTCTGAGTTAGTTTAGACTACAAAGATTATTCTGCCATCGGATTCAAACTTGGTCTGCCGCATGACAGTCGAGTAGTCTAACATATACGGAACATTCATTCATATTCTAGGTATTTTTAGACTGACAAATTACACAGTGAAATAATTTTGGCTTCCATAATTAAGAAATTAGTTTTTGAATAAAATCTAGCATTTAATAAATCGACACTATGCGCTCTTTAACCAAAATACCAGAAGATAAGCATAATTTTTGTGAGGTGTGATCATTGGACTCCCGCATCATAGACTGAGCTTCTCGACGAATCACTACGTATTGAAAAAAGCAATTCTAGATTATTATTTGATGTGGTGTACGGAATTCTTACAAAATTGAAACTCAACGCTACACTGTTAATTGTGGCAACGTGGCTTTAAAAGAAATGGATCAAAATAAGACGTCTTCTGAGGTATGTGATTTATTTTAAAAAAGGACCGTGGCTTAAGCGCGTCCCTATAACGTCCTTTGGCGGTCCAGCACTACGCGTCCTAGTAAGACAAATTTTGGATGAGTTACTGCATTAAATTGTTATGTGGGTGTTTTGTTCTATTTCCAGCTCGTAGTGGAGTGACTTGTCTCCAATGTCTTTAGGCAAGGCCAGCTCATTTTCACCCATTAGTTTGGTTATTTCTCCTAGTTCGTCCTCCGGTAGCTTTGAATCGTTGCAATCTTCGGTCTCGATGAATGGTACTTAAAGTTTTTTTGTATTCTTTCACTTGACTTTCTAGAAACGTTATTTGATCTTCTTGTGCTCGCACCCGAGTTTGGAGTTCTTGAATTTCTTCTTCAAGGTTTTTTGTTCTTTGAAGTAAAATCTATCAAGCTTTTCTTTAAATTGATTTTCTGCTCTGGTCTTGTCGAGACCCTCTGCTAAACCTTTTATCTCTTTCTGGAGCCGTTCTGCTGTTTCCGAAACTTGTTTTATCCGGTTGTCTGCAACGTTGAGTTTCTGGATCAGTTTAGTCTTCTCACCTTCATTTTGGTGATGATTTCTTGCCCTTTTGTCTCGGTAGCTGCGTAGTTTTCCTCTTTTCTTTTGAGAAGGTTCTGCAATTGGCTCTGAGTGGCTAGGGGGTTTTCAAGGATTTGTTCTAGCTCATTGATTCGGGAGTTAGCTTTCTCGAGTGAGTTCTTCCGAGCCACGTTATTTTCTTGAAGTTGCTCCAATGAACTGCTTAAGGTGTATTTGTAACTTATCGCCTTCTTCTTGTTTCCGTTCAATTGTTTTTGAACGTCTGAAAGTTAAAAATTTAGAGTAGATATCTGTTTTTTATCTTCGATTAGTGCAAGCACTGATTCTTTCTGCAATAAATTGATGGTTTCGTGTGTAGTTGTTGGAGTAAACTGTCGAGTGTTTTTGTGTTTTTGTCTTGTGCGATTATGTCGCCTTTGCAATAGTTTCTGCTGTTACACCATCTGCTACTTTAAAAGTTTGTTCTAGAAGGTAGTAAGTATAAAAATGCAGCGAATTTTGCGTCACTTTACTTGCTTCTTGGACGGATACCCCCCCACCCGACCCATTCCATAAAAACGACTGTTCGGTTCGGATCAGGATCAAATTTTTTTTGGTGGTCGGCCTGGGTATAGGGGTCAGGTTTTAAATCCGGCACCATATTGTAAAATAGCTACTTAAAAGGGAAGCAATTAAGCTCGATTGATCGATCGGCGGGGCACTGGTCGAAAATAAAGTTTTAATGTCATGAACTTTTTGACCTGGAAAACCATAGCTCAGATCGGCTGCTTGGTAAGCACTACTCAAAGTAGCAGCTTTGTTCGCCTTGAAATTCTTGTAAGATTTTTTTTTTAATGAATGTAGACAAAACTTGACAACTTAAAAGGGGAGTTTTGCTGCAGCCAACGTGCGTTTTTTAGGATTCGTAACCCTTCCTAGAAATTATAGCAGAGAATTTCTAGAAGTTAAAACCTCACCTAGTTCCATTAGAAGTAGAAATAAACAATGCCTTTTAAACTGTTTAAATTTATATACCTGATAATACGTTTACTCATTGCACTGTGCAGTGGCCTCCCATCTTCCTTTCCCCTATAGATAAAGTAGAACTGGGAGCATCCAGTAGAGAACTTTTATCGTAGATTTATACCCATTTAATAGAACGTCCAATACCTACAAGGAAAGACTCAGAAGTACCCACACAGGAAAACTGAGTAAAACTTCGTTCTCAACACGTTTCCGCCTGCACCTTTGATATAAGCAACTTTTTTTACGTGAAAAAGACGTTTTGTGTGGGAGTGGTTTTTTAAGTTCCAAAATAGATTTTCTTTTATTTTCTCCTCACTCACCAGTTTTATCATTTTTAACCATGTTTAATCTAAATCACACATAAATAAATGTTTGGAAATGTTAATTAATCCGCAAGATAACAAGAACTTCAGGGTTAATTTTTTTTAACGTAAAAAGCAGGTAATTTTAACCGAATGTTACAGTTCGAGTATTTAAAGACTAATTTGGGCATAATTTTGTATTTAAATGTTATATTTCATTTCTCCAATGAGCTACTTGAAATGCGGCAAAGGAAAACTTTAAACCAAAACTTATTTCTTACAATTATTTTATTTTTATTCAGTATTTTCAGTCTTGTTCGACATGTGACCACTACATGCCTCGTCATATCTCTATTTGATTTTTTCAAAACTATTTTCAGCCTGGTTTATAATATGACCACTAGATGTCAATCATCCATATACAAGCAGACACAGTACATCATAGTGTCGGTGATTATCTAAATTGGTTAGATACCAATTATCTACGCCTAATTTTAGATAACGATACGATTATCGATAAGGTATCATATTATCACCACCTACTGGTCAAACATTATACTGCGTACATGATTGTATCGATATAATAAACACGGTTAACATAATTTTTTTTAATGATATTTCCCACTGGGGGCGCATGGCGCGCAAGGAATGCGCAACTCTTTCTTTGTCGCGAACACATATCCACGAGGCTGATTTTTTCCCCCCAGTGGGAAAAAGTCATACTACATTTTCCCTGTGTCGTTGTACACACAATAATAGTCCTTGAATGGAATGCGCGTTTTTCCCGGGCGAAAAAAATAAGGAAGGGGTTCATGGATCACGATCGAATTGCGGTCGTGGAATAAAGTGCCCAATGGGCAATTTGTAAAAAAATCCCCGGCTCCGTATCTTAATCGGAACAAAAGATATGGCTGCCGGAAAAATCCATCCCGCCATAAGAGATCCACACAAAAAAAAAAATTCTAATACTTCTGGAAAGTGGTGTACAGCCTCAGCGGAGGCTTGTACAATTCTGATTTTTTTTTCACGAATACATCTTCAACAAATGTATTTGTAAAAAAAAATTAAAAAATCTATCCCCAGTATTTACCTCGCAAATCAGCGAGGTATTTACACGGAGGCTTACGAGTATCCGCGCATTTTCTAACACTTGTGGTGGGTACTGTATATTGATGTCAATTGAAAATTAAGAAAATATTTTTTGAATTAAAACTAAGCAGTGATATACTATTCTCAATTTTGTTCTTTTTTTCGAATTCACAAAAAACAAGTTTCGAAATCTGCAATGGCAAGAATGAATTCGACATTTTAAAAATATCGGAAAGCATTTGGGGCCGAAGGAGTTCTGCAAAAGTGTAGAAAGACACAAAGGCAACTGTCACTCTCCATAAAAACATATAATTATGATAAAAAATTACTTATGACAAGTTTTTCGATAAACACAATAAGCCCTTATAATCAGTTCAATGTCCATTAGATAGAAAGTAGCAGTACTTCTTTTACGCCCTTTGATAATTGGTTACAAGAAACCAGCTTCGTGCACATTAACCAAGTACTTTTGACAATCAGGCCACTATGAAAGTAATATCCAAGCTTCTAAATTTCAGCTGCATTCCTTTTGGGCACATACAACTTGCCTGTAAAACAAGAAAAAGAAATAGGAAGCTAATATGGTGCGAATGGTAAAACATAACACTTTCATTTTTACGGTGAGTAGACGGTTGAATGCCAAGTAGCTGCCTGCGTTTTCGTGAACCTAGCTTCCATACCATAGAGATCTTTCGAAACCTCTTCTTCTACTTTCTTGATTTTTCTAATGGTGTCAGCAGTCTCAATTACATCTATGTTGTGATCTCTGTTGCGACCATTGTAAGGCTGCAAGTAAAACATTGTTACGTATCCTACACAAATCCTCAATAATGTTTACCTGACAGTGACTGTAATGTCTTCTCATTTTTTCTTCTCTTCATGTCTCGTCTTTCTTAACATATGCTGGATCTCATCCGCTGCATCTTGTCAAACAGCTCATTAATATTCGAGGATAACAACTCTTTGGTAATTGTTATGCATATTGGAAAACCTATAAGTTACACAAAACTGATTTGGTTCTATTTGAATGCGAGAAATGTTTTTTCTTTCGTACTGTTTCAACTTCCCACGTTGGCAAATACGACGTTGGCTTCTGATGACAACATCATCATCGATTTCGTGTGCACTAGAATGAAGTTGATTGCCAAAAAAAAGATTCAAAATAACAAAAAACAAGAGGGTGAAAGAAAAGTCAGCATGGAAATTTTAAAAAAACTTAAATTAATTAGCTTATTACTCATGTAACATTTGATTTTAAATATTTCGTATTATCCAAGAAACAATAACATACTACAGTGGAAAAAATCTGTTATTTTATTGCATTTTTATGTCCTTTTCCCCATTTATTCTCTTCGTTTCCCATATACACCCTACTGAAAAATTCCTCTCTACCTCGTTGTGCTGCCAACTGGTGGCGGCTTTCACTCCCCGGACAGCTATGGGTTCGACAACCCCCTGTAGAGGGATAGCAACTGCTTTCTCCTCTATACTCCTCCCAGGTATCATTAAAGGGTGCTGTGCTGCTTGTCAAAATGTATACCTTCCACCAGATTCTACATACCACTGTTTACTAAGGAAAATCGATCTACTATCGATATAAGTCGCTATACCGATAATTATTATCGATAGCCACGCGAGACCACTAGAGGGTGTTGGCTAGTTGCTGATTATTTTCAGGTAGCCGAAAATAAATAGGACTCTGCTGGTGCTTTAAAATAGTGACTCCTTTGGCGTTCCGTAGAAAACTTATTGGAAACCATGGCAAACATTTGAAGCTGTGTGATTTCGAAAATGAAAACCTATTGTTTAAGTGGCACAGACTATTTAAGACTAGAAACAAGTATTAAACATATTTCATTTGTCAGTTTTTTTTTAATTAAATAAATCCTCTTTTCAAAAAAAAATTTGTTGAATTTTTTCTTAGATTTATTTTCTAAATATTATAATTTTATCCGTCTTTTAAAATCGTCAGTCACCAATAAGTTTTCATGTTGCGAGAAAATATGGAAAACGGAAAATTTGGGAAAAAAGTCGGGGTGGGGGAAAGGTAACAATTCAGAGGTTAGTCTTTCCCCGACTTTTTTCTCAAATTCTTCGTTTTCCATATTTTGCTCGCAGCAAAATATACTGAAATCATGGCAACCGTCTCGCTTTTGCAGTAAAAAAAACAAACAAATGCATGCTTATTTTGTTTGTATTTTGCCACCACTGCATCTTGCAAGGTCACCCATATGCTCTTGCTTCTTCTGCTGTTCCATCTGTTGTGAATTTTTTGAATAGAGCGCATGAATAAAACATGTTGAGCTTTCCTGAGTACTCGATTGAAAAGGAGGTGAGTTAATCAGGAAGTGAACGCAATTAAGACTTTTTGGGGGCTTGATAGTGAAACTTTGATTGGTTCCTTTAACGATGAAGCCGAGTACGTAGATCACGAGCTCACTGGCCCTGAAAATCAAAAGGTAATCGAGAGAAACGTGAGAGAAGCGCTGTAGAAAGATTCGAAATTGACCTAAAAGATCCATCAACCCAAAGCAAACTGGTACAAAGACAAAGACAAAGGAACACAAAATAAATCTGGTAATACCAAAATTGTGTTTTTTTAGCTCAACATTTATTCGTTAGTAGGATGCGGTTCACTGGCTAACGTGGTTAACGGCATTTTCTACTATATTTTGGATGATGAAGTCCCTCAGCATTTCAGTTTCAGAGGCCAAAACGCAGGAAAAAAGAGCGTTTGAACACCTAGGTACCTGCAAACTGATTGAAAATATATGCGTAAATGTGATAAATAAATTAATATCCCCTATTAATAAAATATTTTTACTTATATAACAAGAATATGTGAGACATACGACGGAATTCGGTGGCTCCAAAGAGTCTGATATCGAGGACAAAATCAAGAATTTGTTAAAGAAGGCTCCTGGCCAAATCGCCAAAGCCCGACCGCAAAAGAAACACATGGCTCAGCCAGATTCCGGCGATAGCTCTTCATCAATTATTAGGTCATTTAAATTTTAACCCATAAAAAAATTGCATTTCAGTTTTCCTTTTCAAAGAAATCCTCTTTAATTCAGTTTATTAGTCTGAAAGTTTCACGAAGTAATTTATTTTTTATTGTGTTTATGATTTAGTGCAATATATATGGGAATTGTGTAACAGTGTATGACAACTAAATATCATTCTAGAAAAAAATACAATTTTATGTTGTTATGTAATATTTTATTTACCTATACAATGCTATAAAAAATACAGTTATACTGTTATTTAAAAATATAGAGACTGACTGGATAGAAACAAGCGGTATCATGAAAGATCAGTAATTATTTCTTATCCACAAACACGTCCAAAAACGTAAAAACCTGATTATTTAATCCAAGGAAAAAACGTGTTTTAAACCTAATTTTACGACCGTTTCACAAAAAAAGACGTAAAAAAGATGTCTTCTGGCTTTCCCAGTACGTGTTTTTCCCGTACCAAGTAGTACTAAAGATACGTAAAAAACCCTGAAAAAATTCGTTTCTGTGCTGTGTGGGTTGGTACCTCCCAGATAACACACACCTGAGCCAAAGACGTCCCATAGATGTCATGTTGGTACGATTGCGACGTCCCATGGACTCCCCGTTATTTAACGTTCTTGTGTTTGGGACTGGTTTTGGATGTGGCAATGTCCGCCTTGCCATCATCCAATTCCTGTTCCTAGTACAGCCCATGGAACGACTCTTGGACGGGGGATGTACGAACTTAACACCTGTTTTTAAATCATGGTATGCATATGGGATATGTATAGTATAAATGATTTTCCTAAATAAATTTCAGTAATGTGACTATTTAGTTTGGCTTATTTTTTAATCTTTAGTAAGACAGTAATAACTATAACAAAAGGATATTTGTAAACAAATCAATTTTGTATATTTTCCCGAAATCTCAAATAAACAAACTTCTTGTTTTGAGATCAGTTTCAAGTTAAATGACAAAATGTTTAAATTAACAGAGATAAGGCTTCTTCTTTTGCCAATAATTTGATTAACACGGGACAACAACATTTACAGCACAGTTTAAAAAAACATCACTATCATCTTGAAATTCACAATCATAAAAGATGTCTTACTTCGACATTTTCTTCCACATAGAATTCTCCGTCGCTTTCACTCAATGGATCAAAATCAATTCCATTAATTCCACTTTTTCTTTCTGATTTGCCAGAGTTTACGTCAATATTTGAATGGTCACTAAAGTCACTCTCGGGAACCACATCTCCATTTTCCCACACATTTACCAGAGAAATAGAGTTGTTTTCAACGAATACGTCGTTATCATACAACCCTTTAGTTGAAGCAAGATGATTCTGGAGTTTTCTTTTTTTTTCCCTCCAGTTAAACCTATAGCAGTCATAACGATCACAAGTCAAGGAGATTACGTAAAATAATCAAATTGTTTCGTCGACGTCTCCATAAGCTTTACATTGCTCACATGAGGTTGCAAGCAGACGACAACTGAAGGGGAACAGTAAAGAGTAGAAGCGTTGCCATATCATAGCTTTCTATGACCAAACAAATTTAAATATTTGAAAAAATTATGCGTATAGACCTATACCGTCTCTGATTATAAATTTTGAATATGGAGAAATTTAAAGAACGACGTTGACGAGAATTTTAATAGATAAGTTGTGAAAAAAACGATTGAATGATGAAGCTGAAGCCATCTAGCGAGCATGACGTCAAAAACGATGGGTTTGAAAAATTTAACCACGTAAAAACAAAGGACTCGATTAGTGTAAACATTTCCTTTAAGTGTTTTGTTGGAGCCAAAATTAATTAAATGGTACGGATAAGGTACATCCACAAGGGACTGTGAGAATTTATCGCGTAACGATGCAAATGACTTTATTTTTGTTTTAGAATGGACCGCTTTGAGATGTCTTATACTTGAGCCTGTCTCAGACGTCCCATTGGTACGTCTTTGGGACTCGATTGGGACAAAAATCCCTATCTGGGCTGAAATGGGTTGTACCATCTGCAACAGCATTGAGAGCCGTACGAATCGGAGCTCCAAAGTTCTCCAAACACAGCTTAAAGCTAATGCCCATGCTAATAATCATGGGTTTAACAAGACTTTTTTCTCTGAAATCTTCTTCGTCCAAAACATGTAAAAAAACTTAATGATAAACCTTCATCAACAAGAAACTTAAGTTTTCTCGAAGAAAATTAAGAATTATCTGTTGTGATAGAATTATATTTTGAAAATCAAACTGGACATCTGGATTAATGAAAGAATAAGCATTCGTGCAGCTTCTAGCTTCCAATAGTCCAGACTAATGAAGTTGGGAGTATATGCCTATTAGCCAGTTAAAATTTGTTGAATCAAATTTGAAAAATAAAGTTTTTTTAATGTGTGGGACACTTTTACCTCTCGGTCTTCCCACAGACTACGAAGTAAAGACCGATAGTCCGCATATCACTGTGTAGATGAATCATGGGCTTACCACAAAGGGGAATCAAATACGCTTCGGAAAAATTTTTCGGCAATTTTCCTATTTTAGCAGTGAATACATGCTTCACACACACGATAGCTGAAATTGTAGTTTACTTTATGCCATAAATTTGACATCTTTATTTTTCTATATCCTCTTCTGCTATACCATGAATTAATTCATAATATTATTTAAACTTAAGGGTGCGTTTATTAAATTCTTTATTTTCCCCCTCTTTATTCCGATTTCGGATTTATCAACTTGGTCTCCGTCACCTAGGCCAACCCTTTGGATCTTTAAATGAACCATACGGTTGGCATAGGACAACCGTTTTTCAATGCCTTATTTTACAAGGAATTGCGGGATGATACCTTCTTCTGTTTCAAGCAGACGATCAGCTGGTCGATGTTTGTTTTGTTTTTTTCTTCTCTTTATTTAAATGTAAACTTTGATTTTACGAAAGTTTTATTGGTGTTTGCGATATTTAAAAAATGCCGTGTAAATTTTTAATAAGAATACACTTTTAAAATGAAAAAACAACTTGCTGTGTTTAATTCGTAGAGAACCATGAAAAAAATTTGACATTAGAAGTAAGAAAATCTTGTTAATCGTAGGTAATAAAATTAATTTCCTATCACTAAACCAATTTGATGTAGGTTTATTAAAAGGCCTAAACGTCTTATAGTATGATTTAAGTCAAAGCTATAAATTTGCATTCAGTGTGTTGGCTGCGTTTTCCATCCACGATGGAAATTACACTGTTGGATAAAAAAAAGTAAACCATTGTGGCATTATTTTAAAAATTTACACACTTATCAAATAGGTAACTAATTTAAAAAAATTTCAATGTTTTTATCATCTTTTATTTTCCCTCTTCAGGTATCGGAATCCCACTTGTTTGAAAACGGGGCAACAACCAGAAACTGAACAGTCAGTTGGAAAGCAACTTTTCAAGCCTACTATAAAACTAAGGACATTATAAGACTTATTAGGTATTTTTAAACGTTTAAATCTATTTAAATAATCAAATAATCAAAACAATAAGTTTATTTCCTTTGTTGCATTAGTTTTGCGTTGTATTTGAGTAAGACACTTGCTAGTTCCTCTGTAGAATACACCGAGATTCTCTTTAAAACGTAATTGTGTTTACATACAATATTCCTGGTAATTTAAAACATTTGAATAATAATAAGTAAAAGTCAGAATTTAAATTTGAATTAGGCGCGTCATCAAAATGACCGCCGCCATGCATGTAGGGAAGGGGGGCTAATGTTTTTGTAATTCTTATGCTATAATAATCGAAGTAAACTATCAGATCAAAACATTCTAGAGATAACAAAGAATCTCAAAAACATATCTCCTGTTTAGTTTGTTGAATATTCATAACCAAAAAACGTAGCAAACAATGTATGTTTTTGCCCCCACCCACCCACCCCTCCCAAAATATCATAATATAAAATCATTAATTATGGCTTAGTTTTTAGCGGATTTAAATGAATTCCACGGCAATCGATAGGTATTGATAAGGGCTATCTATTCGGTGAATTTTATTTAAAAATATTGAAAAGAAAAAAATTCCCAATGAAACACATATTTTTGCGTTTTTCGGTTTGGTCTAATATCGCGTTAGACAGATCAAACGAAAAAAATGTGTTACATTGGGAATTTTTTAATTTTCAGATGTTTGAACCTCTTCGGTATTGAGAAATTATTACAAGAAGAGGACCGAATTATCAATCCAAGATGAGTTACATCTATGGGGAAGACGCGTAGCGATTCCTAACTCTTTTTGGTTACACATTTTATCCATTCTCCATAAATATCCTGCCGGGATCGGGCGAATGAAAGCAGTAGGAAGAAGTTTTGTCTGTTGCCCAGGTTTGGATAGTCTGGCTGATGGAAATTGACTATTTAGTGTTTACTCTGCCTCTTTTCCCGAAATCGACCACCAGGAGAATAAGAAATAAGAGGCTAGTTGGCCCATTCCGACCCAGTCTTTGTCACGCCTCCATGTAGAATTTCCGGGCCCATTGTCCAACGGGCAGCACTTGTTCATTTTAATGGATGCTACATCCAAATGGTTGAAGATTTTTTTACTTAAGCAGATTACCGCGACTACTATCATCACTACGTTGACGGCAGTTTTTTCCTGTTTTGGCTTGTCACGAGTATTGGTGACAGACAATGACCCAGTTTACGTCGGATGAGTTTCGACGTTTTGTGTTGCTTTGCGGGATTTTTCATTACATGGAAGCCCTGTACCACCCGCAGACAAATGGACTGGCTGAACGGGTGGTTCAATCAGTGAAAAATGCGCTGCATAAGATGAAAGGTCAGTCAGCCACTTTTAACGATAAGCTTCAGTGGTTCTTGACTGCTTATAGAAACACACCTCACAAAACTACAGGCAAAATCCCAGCCGAGTTACTACTCGGTCAACGAAATTACGGACGACTAGACTTGATCCGTCCGACGACGAAACCAAAGAGGAAGAAGATCGTAGCTAAATTTCGAGCAGGAGTGGTGATGGCCAGAAATCTTCGCCCCGAAAAGAAAAACAAGTAGTCAGAAGGAGTGATACAGCAACGTATCGGAAGTTTTTTGTATTCAGTACAGATCGAACACCAAACAGTTAAACGCCACACCAATCAATTGCTGTCCCAAGGGCAAGGGATGCCTCCATTTTCTACATCTTCAGCCCCAATTAAATATCCGGGTTATAACCAAAAGAACCACTAATGAGGAGTCAACCGATATGCCCCATATCCAAAGAAGTAGACAGATACAGCTTCCGTTCGCTATGGAATCAGCCGACATATCACCTCAGTCCCCTATGCCAACTGAAGCAGAGACAATTGAGAGCCGACTTACACCAACTCTTCCATGCCGTTCAACTAGATCAAGAAGAATGCTGAATCATCTAAATAATTATGTATTAAAATTGCTACAGAATGTACAATTTGTTAAGATAAGAGGAGGTGACAGGTCAAGTAGGGGTTTTCCCTCATTACTCCATGTACCCCGTATTCCCTTCACATTTGGAAGGTACGACAATGCTTGGCTCACAAGAACGATGATGGATTTCATAGCGCTTTGTAGACAAATACACCACACTTTGAAACCTAACAATGCTTTAAGAAGAGAAAATCAACTTCCCTCGCTTCCTTGTTTCAGTTTGCTGAAAAGCATTGAAGTTAGAAAGTAGCTCTTCTTGACTGATATTTACTATTTCAAGGCATTTCTGACAAAAAGCCGAGTTCGTTCTCTAACCTTTTTGCCTGAATGAATGTATCATGTACCCACAAATATAGTATTCTGAATTGCATTCAATAACTTCTTTCTAAACACTCTCCAAGATCTATTTTACGAACGAAAGTCTTTTAAAAAAATCCCTGAAATATTTCTTTTCTCCTTCATCAGCTTCTTGTTAATGTTGAATCTATTCTTCATGCAATAGTTGAAAGATGTCAACACAAAAATTTTTTCTTCATCGTCGCAGTTTGTTTCACGTAAAACTTGTTTTGTAATATGGAGTCAGCAGCCGGAAAAGGTAAAGGAAAGACGATATGTTGTTGGCTTAAAACACAATCGACCAATCACTCGTATGATTTTAAAAACTGTACAAAATATATATATATATTTAGATCAATATTTTGTTGCTATGTTGTTGATCAAGTTTTGAAGCTAAATAGATTATCTCGATAAAAAGTATCAGGTGAAATAGGACCGAAACGAAATAGAACCGGAAAAATATGAATACCTTTTTTAGATATAAAACAGCCCTATTTCTCCCTTTCTTAGTCCTATATCTTCTTGAAGTAATTTCAATTTTTTCATCCTACTCTTTAATCTTAAGGGACAATTGACCTCCAAATCGTTAAGCAAGATGGGGAGAAAAGTTTGGTAGAAGCGCGTATGCTTGTATCCTTAAGCTCTTGAAAATGTCCATTGACCAATTACAGTGTTTAATTCGCTTGCACGTTAAGAATTCATTATCCTTTTGAATTTTTCATTTCGGGATATTAACCAAAATTCTTAACTTTTTATAGTTCATGTAACAAGTAATCAATAATTTCTTAAATAAGAACGTAATTTTCAGTGATCGGCCGAATCAGTTTTCATTCCAATAAAAATTTGATTCGAATCAGTGATTTGAATCAATTTTACTTCATGATTTTTAATTTGAACCAAAATTTGATTTATTTTTTTATTTTTATTCTACCATTTTTTAATCTATTTATTCAAATCACTGATTGTCTAAATAAGAATCAATTTCAAACATTTATTTATGAAACCTCACACATCTTAATAAACTAGACATTTTTTGGTAACCGATAACTATTAATTCTGATTTAGATTTTGGATTTTTAATTCTGATTCTTGATTCTGAATAAAAAATCATTCAATTATGTCGATTTTGATTCCTTGATTCTTTGATTGAACTATTTTATTCTCATTTTATTTCAATCACTTTTCACATTGATTCGGCCAATCACTGCACTTTACGTACCTGAAATACATTGTGGTTGAAGTGTGGTTTCTGATACATTTCAAGAGATGAGGCACGTCTCGAAGGGGAAAAACATCAGATCCGGATGTCGGGTGAGCTATTAAGTTCTTCCTTCAATTTGTATCTGAATTCAGATGAATACAGATTCATGAATTTCACATCCAGATAATCCAACATATTTCACATTGCATTGTTGGGCTGGGAGCAATCACATACTGAACAAAGAACACGAGTGTCTACTTCCTGGAGCAAAATCATTGCTCTGAAGTTGAATTTTGAAAGTTCTTGCCTAAACGAACGTCCAGGTTTTTTTCCGCGGGGACGCAAATCAGCCTTGGGTAGCCAGTAACAATTGAAATATCCCATGGATGTCCAGAAATGGACCTTTGGAAACGAACCGTGTTTTTTAATATGAGACGTCAGATACAACTTTGTTCTCTGTTCGGGGGAATAGATATGTTTCTTTTTTTTAATTCGAAAAAAAGAATACTCATAAGTAAAAGTATAATTAAAAATTATTGTTTGTAATAAATTTATTATTCTTGAGAATAAATAAAATCTATAATAACCCACCCGCAATCCTCACTCAGAATAGTTTTCCTAAGTTAACATTTTAAAAAATTCTGAGGTATAATAGGCAGAATGTACAGTATCCTGCACAAAAAGGTGAACACCGATTTATTTTGAAAAGCCATCTGTGGGTAGAAAATATTATTAGTTTACCTTTTTAGGGAAAGGTAGGACGGTTTTGGCGCAAAATCATTATAAGGGGGGGGGGGGGTAATGTCAGTCCAGACACCTTTTTCTTTTGCTCTAGGTATTAAATGTCTGAAAAAGGGTAGACTGTATCATCGGTAAACTCCCCTACGGGGGGTAGGGCAGTAGTCTTCTTAGTAGAACAATTTTTGCAATACAAAATAGAGTCTTTGCATTACTCGTTATTGTCATTATCGGGTCGGGTAATCGGGTAGCATATGAAAGCACCAAATTATTTTTACCAGTATGCTAGCTATTTGTTAGTAAATTGTTAGAGGCTTATTGGATACGTTTCAGTCGGCGACGCGGTAGATTCGCTTTCAAAGCGTAAATCCGTTAATAGTATTCAGAGCAAATCTAGCTATTTTTTTTTTATAAAAGGGTGAACTCATACTTGAGTATTGCCCGGTTTATTGAGAGGTTGAGATAATTGTAAAATGTGAACAAACAGGACTAGGGAAACAGAGTGAAAACAGACAAGTAAAGGGAAACTGGGTTTATCAGCGACTCTGGTAGTTGCAGGTAGAAGCAACATCTCGAGCTACCCTTATGGGTCTGTCCGGCTTGGTAGCACCTTCAAGCCCACCAGCCGATGGGCGCCGGCATAGCCACGGGAGAGCGAGAGAGCTTCATTGCAATTCCCAGAGCCTTGATCTGGGGAAGCTGAGGTTTAAATTTAAGAAACCAAGAAGAAAGGGGATGGAGAGCACTAATAATAAAAAGAAACGAAAAATAATGAAAAATAACAACAAATAAACCATTGAGGAGGAAATACCGAAGAGGAAAAACATTGTGACACACGAGGTCGCCGAGAGACCTAAGTTCCTTCCCTTTGAGTAGGCAAATTGCTACCCACGGGAGGATAGAGGTTGGGTTGTAATAGGAGGGAAACTTAATTGCCGCAGGAACGATAGAGGCTGGACAGCTCCGTCTCTCTGGGATCATTAAGTCTACCTGAATGTATTTAGGACTTTGGACGCACGAGCCTCTTAGTTTCCTTTAGGAATGACAGGACGGCGTTCCAAACTGAACTAGAGGTAGAGAGGGAGTGCAATGGGGGCGGCCAAACCAAGCCGTTTTCAAGGATTACAGATTTGAGGTGAGCTTGATAGTGGTCGTACTTAGGGCAAAGTAGGAGGTAATGTTGAACTGTTTCGAGAGGTGCTCCGCACTGGCAGGCAGCCGAGGGAGAGAAGCCGAAGCGATGTTGGTGCATATTTAGGAAGCAATAGCCAGTAAAAACCTGAGACGATAGAGCGTTGGTTCTAAGGTAGCGGAGAACAGAGGCTGAGTCGACATCGGGAAAGAACATGTGAGTGGTGACGCCCGTAGCTGAGGAGATCCACTCGGAGTTCCAAAGATTGTGGATATGGGACTTGATGAGGGAAGTGACGTAGCTTTTGGGATCTGTTCAGCCATAACTTCTGACACTACCGGAGGGAGGGTAGTGTTAGCCCAGAACGATGCTAGTATGTATCCCTGCGACTGGGCGTTGAGGCCGTAGAACATGGAGCATTGAGTTGCTAAGGAAGCCAGAGAGGAAAGGTTTTGGATTTCAAGCTGAAAAAGGCGCACGCAAGGGGATGTAAAGATAAAAAAAGACATAGAAGGAGCAAAAATTGAGAAACTTTTGTAACGGGTGCTAAGAGAGAGGATTATATCAAAGGCCACGCGTGCTGAAAAAGTGCTGGCGAAGCGTTGAGAGGTGGGCTGCGATAAGCGGACGTTGCTGAATCTGATGATGCCCGAGATGTCAGTGGCAACTACGGAGACGTTGGCTACTTGTTTAAGGCAGGTGGCAGATAGGTACAGGAACAGAGAGTCTGGTTCAGAGGGCAGGAGAGGTATTCCATCTGGAAGGGTACGAACAAGAGGGATGTGGAGGGACCATGGCGGAAGCGAAACTAGCACCGGGAGGCGAGGGGTGGAGATGTGTGGAAGCGAACAGAAATGAACAAAACGTCGGGAGATGACAACTTTTGAACGAGGGGAGAAGTCGAGTCCTTGCAGTGAAAGAAAACGTGTAGTAGCAATTTGCATAATGCGCAAGTCTAGTGGGACGAGGTTGGAGAGAATGAGGAAAGAGTCAGTGGGAGCGGATCTAAATGAAAGAGTGATCAAACGAGCGACGGAACGTTCGAAGGATCGTAGCTTTTTCACCCCAGCTTTAGAGCTTAAAAACGAAAGCCAGACGGAACACGCGTAAGTTAAAATTGGCTCCACAGTAGAGAGATACAGAAAACGTATACGCTTTGGGTCGTGACCACAGGTTTGGCGTAGGCAGCAGTTAGCCGCCATTAGAGCTCTGCGTGAAGAGTTGAGTTTACCTATGATATGGTTATTCCATTTTAAATTGGAGCTAAGAGTGAGGCCGAGAAAGTTGACTTCAGTCGAAGGGAAAACAAGGACATCATTAATAGTGATGGAGAGGTCGAAATTTGGACTGAGCCTCGGGGCAAACAGGACAAAGACAGACTTAAGGGCGTTAAGGGAAATTTTAAGGCTTTCCAACCAGAGGGCAGTACGGTCACATGCTTCTTGGAGAAAGCGGGTAGCTAACATTGGATCCTTGTGCCGCAAGGCGATGGTGATGTCATCGGCATAAGCGATGATTTTGACGGGAGAGGAGGAGTGGGGTCTAAGAAGATTATCGATTAGGACGTTCCAGAGGAAGGGAGACAGCACACCACCTTGAGGACAGCCGAGCCGTACGGGTTTGGTCAGAGAAAAGCCTTCAACAGTTAAGATCACCTGCCGGTCTGAAAGAAAACTATGGATGAGATGGAGTAGGGGTGAAGGACAGCCCTTTTGACTAAGGGCGGAGATAATGGCTGGGTGCCAGGCTGAGTCAAAGGCACTTTGTATATCTAGAAACGCAGTGGCACAGGATTGTTTGTCGGAAAAGGCCCTTTCAATGAAGCTGACTAGAGAATGCCTGGCGGTCTCCGTTGATTTGCCCTCTCTGAATCCGTGCTGATCGGAACTGAACCAATCATTAGAGTTGGCGAGCCACAAGAGCCGGCTAAGGATGATTTTCTCCAAAATCTTTGAGAGGTTGGAGACAAGACTGATCGGCATAAAGCTTTTTAAGGACGAATAGTCTAGCTTGTTAGGTTTGCCAATAATCTTGAATTTGGCTACTTTCCACGAGGTAGGAAAAACGCAGAGGGCCATGCAGGCGTTTAGTATAGCAAGCAGGTGTGGTTTGATGGACGAAAGGCTTAACAAAAGAAGAGATGCAGAGATACCGTCGCATCCTGGGGCGGAGTTAGGGTTAAGAGAGGTGGGCAGCCTCGAATTCCCAATCTGAAACAGACGGGCAGCCAGAGCGAGTGGTGTTAAGTGCGATGTCCGCTTTCTCCAGGACGTCATGGTGGAGTTGGCTGGTCGAGGACTCTTCCGGGAAAAAATGTTTGGCGCAGCCATCGATGATGATGTTAGGGTCGGAGGAAAGTGAGCCGTTGATCATCATGGAGCTTGGTAGCTGGATGGACTTGGCTTTTCCAGAGAATTTGGCCAGAGCTTTGAAAGTGTCACCAGCAGAAGCTTCAGATCTAAAAACTTCCCACGACTTAGCCTTAGCGGAACGGATAGCGCGCTGATAGGCCGCCTTAGATCGTCGGTAAATAATTTCGTTGGACTTAGATTTGTTTTTTGACCAACTACGAAAGTGTACGCGGGTAGAGGTTCGGAGAGCACACAGATGCGAGGACCACCAGGGCATGTTTTTGGCGGAAGAAGGACCAGCGAAAGGGAACTTAGCGGCCACCGCACAAACAGAGATGCAGTTGGAGATGAACGAGATGCTGGTTTCAATCACCGCCAAAGAGGTTAAACTGGTCGGAGGGTTGGAGTAGAGCATACTGACGAGAGAAGAGGAGAAAAGAAGCTGATCGATACAGGGAGGAGATGGAATGGAATTAGTTCCCTTACGCGTTGACGGACTAGGAAAAAGAGATGGGGCGTCTGAGTGGATCTTAAAGTAGATGTAAGGGTGATCTGACAGGAAAGGGATGGGCAAGAATAGCCACCGGTTGAATTTAACTTGGTGTCCGGCGAAGGTCACATCGATGAAGGAGGTACCCCCAGGTACGAAGTCGAGCTTAGATTTAGCAATATTGGCGATAGACAAGTTTCGCATAAAAAAAAGGGACTCTAACTCCATGCCCCTAGGGTCCGTGGATCTGCTGTTCCAGAGAATGTTCTTTGCATTTGCATCAGCGCCAAACACACAGTTGGGGGTTACCAAGTGATCGAGGATAGATAGGGCTGTTGAGTGAAAGTCAGTTATGGAGGGCCGAAGGTATACGGAGACAAAACGTAGAGGGCCAGTGGAAGTTTGTAAGTCGATGCAGGCAACATGGTTTGACAGATGTTTGGTAGTCAGCTTTCCGGTTTTAGATACCGAGTCACGGACTAAGATACAAGAGCCATAGGCATGGAGTTCGGACAGTTGGTGGAAGGAAGAGAAGCCAGGTGGGGCATTATTCACGACTGGGGAAGAAGTGCCGGAAGCGTAGGTTTCTTGTACAAGGGCAATGTCTATGTCCAGGTCCAACATCACTTGAGCCAAAGATGCCGAGGCAGTTTTAGAATGGCGTAAATTGATTTGGATACACTTGAGCGGCGACGGGAGAGGAAGCCGTGGTTTTGAAGGAATGACTGTCGGACTACACATATTTGTGTAAAAAAGATCTGTAACGGGCCACAGCTTTAATTTTCTCAGGACAAGAAGGGGAGCCCGTTTGGTGGGGGCCGTCGCAGTTTACACAGCGCCAGTCATCTTTAGCTGCCGAGCATTCGCTAGTTTGGTGTGATTTAGAGCATTTACCAGAAGTAACTGCCTTGCAAACCCCTTGGATGTGACCGTATTTTTGGCAACGAAAGCATCGTCTAACCTCACGATCGAGATCGATGGGAACCACGCGAAAGTTCACACCATTGACAGAGACTTTTTTTTTGGAGCAGAATGTTGTCTCTGGCTTCCCGCGACTGAAGGAAGATTTTCACGTGACCTAACGGGGAATTAGGTTTAGAATAGACTTTCTTTAAGGAGTGGATTTGACCCCTCATTAGCTTGTTACGGTGCTCTAATTCAAATTTAAGATGGTCGAGGTCTGTGACATCAACAAACAGAGCCACAACAGGAAAGAAAAAATTTAGCTTGGAAGCATGGGAAAACTGAGAGCGAAACTCAGGTTGTTTGTTCAGGATGTCGGTGGCTTTGGAAACCGCCATTTCGTTGTCCAGAGTGATGAACATCTTGTCGTTCTTAACACGGACGTGAGAGGGGATAAGGCCGGTATTGAGGGTGTCCAACATCTTTTTCACCGCCATTAGATCAACTGGTACTGGGGGCTCTGAACCAGCAACACATTTGGCAACTAGCACCGAACTAGTGGCAGGGCCACGAGCAACCATAGCGTACGAAGGGTTTGGGGAGACAGAGGGGTTACAAAAATGACTAGCGCCGAGAACGCTGTCTGCAAAGGCCAGTTTGATGTTCACAATGTCAGCCTCGAGCTTACCAACTTGTAGCACATGATCGTTCAGTTGACAACGAAGGATGGAGTTAGAGGACTCTAGGTCTGACACAAGATTACATTGAGTTAGAAGGTGGGACATGCACAGAGATAGCTTAGCAATAAGTACATCCTTAGGCCAGTCGAGGATGGTGGTAGTATCGGTCTCTTCAAGGAATAGGGTGGATGGATCACTTCTGCCTCTCTTTTGGCCCGTTGAGTCGGTGGTGTTGGGAGACTGCTCATCTTTCTTCCTTTTGTCACCTTTGGAAGCGGGGCTTGGAAAAAGCGAGTCATTATCAGTGGAGGAGGGACGCTGAGAAAGACTAGCATTGAGAGAGTTGGAGCGAGCCTTACTGCAACAAGAACGGTGAACTTTGGATTGGGGAAAAAAGGTATTTGACAGTGTATACAGACTCTAGTTGGAATAGGGGACGGGGAGCCACCGTCGCTGTCCCCCATCATCAGCCAAGTGGCTGAGAGGGGAAAAACAGGAAAATAAGCACAACACGATGGGAGTCAAATACCGAAAAAACTGGAAGCAACTGACACAGCTAGAAGAACTGAACAAAATGATGCAAGGGAAACAGTCACCGGGGAGAAAAACACCAAAAGACAAATAATATAGACGGAGCCTGCTGTCAGACGACTTGTCAGATTAGCAGGATTACCGTTGCTACTCTGTTAACTTGATGTTGACATTTATCAAGATCAAATTCTTATTAAGTCAATAGTGTTCGAATTTGATGTATTTTTGGGATCATCTGCACAAAGAAAAAGGTATTGTACCATCTTTGTTATACATTGAGTAGTATTCACTTCATGGGCATGTCAGAAAAATACATTGAATAATGTTTGGAAGGAATCATTATCAAGTAGCAGTCATTTAAAGTTATACGGTATCCAATGACAAATTACACAGTAGTAAAATAAGATTTAAGGACCGAGGATAATAGTCAAAAAGTAAGCTGTGAGCTAATTATTTCTAAGAATAGTAATACAAAAAAAATTATTTTCAAAGTTCAAGTCCCAAAAATACATCAAATTAAAACACTATTGACTTAATAAGAATTTGATCTTGATAAATGTCAACATAAAGATAACAGAGTAGCAACGGTAAAACAGAACTTCGCGCTCATTTCAGAGCGATAAAATAATGCTGTCTGAAAAGCAGCGTTTCATGATGAGCTGTATACTACCAAAAGATGGGGTAAATAAGAATTTTAAGAAACGCACCCGAAAATCAGAATTAAATTCTGAAATAATTCACGGGATATCGGAAGGGGATCTAGAAAATTAAGGTGTACAATTGAAGAAATATAGTTAACCACAATTCCCGCTAATACGTGTGTGTGAAGCACGTATTCAGTACTTAAATATGAAAAAGCTGAAAAATTTGTCCAATACGTACGCCATGCCCCTAGCGGTTAAGACCGAGCATCGCCTTCACAATGAGATAGGGGATATCGTTCTTTACTTCTTAGTCTGTGCTCTAACTAAAGACTTGGGAAGTTGAGACCTAACCATAAATGGATTATTATTATTTATGTGATTGGAAATGTAGTTTTACTTTAAGATGCCTTGGTTGAAGGAAAAAACGAATTTGCAAAACTGGTGAGTGTTTTATATAGATATGTGCGTTAAAATATACATTTTGGTGTTAATCATTAGATATTAACGCTTTAAATGGTTACCTTTGTTTCCAGTGTTAGAGGTACTGCCAACATCCTTCTTATCAGAGTCATGAACACTATCAAGATTTTCCGACTGGGAAATAAACACTGTTTTTCTGGTGCCGATGAAAAAAAAAACGGGTTAAAGTCTATTTTACCGACCAAAAAAACTTAACTTTTTACTTAACTGTTACTTAATTAGGAGAAAAAGTATTAAAAGAACTGTTGGGTTTTCTACTTGTTGATAGACTAACAATGCAATTAGAACAACAATGTTGCCAAACGTAGTAAAGCAATGTCGCCATCCTTAAATGGTATTATATATGGATAGTCCTTAATAAGAGCAATCGATTTCTGTAAAATATATTAATTTTTGACTTACAGTTTTGCCGTAAAGAATTATTCAAATTTAGACAAATATCGGGTAGGTTGGCGTGGTTTAGCGAGTCTCAGGAGATTCCCATATAACAGCAATAAGTGAAATTTAAATAACAGGAATGGATAGCCCTTGCAAAGAGCTATTCATTTCTGTAAAATTTATTTATGTTAGTCTTATAGTTTTCCCGTGATAAATTAATTAAATTTTACGTATTATTTGGGAGATGGGGATTACCTGAGACACGCTATGGATGGATGGACACGCAATGGATAGCCCTTGCTCACGGCTATCTATTTCTGCATAATTTGTAAACAAATATTCATAGCCGAAAAAGTTTGAAAAAGAAATACAATTTTTACTTAAGTCTATTGAGTCGAATAATCTAGAAAGGGCAAAAACCACAAAAACCTTCTTGTCAAAAACTCTTTTGTTTATGTAACTTCTTTTCATTATTTTACAGAAATGGATAGCCCTCATTAAGAGCTATTTATTTATGTAAAACTTATTTATTTTAGTGTTATAGTTTTCCCGCAAAAAATCCTTTACTTTTTTTTTACTGGTAGATGGAGAGACCCGCTAAACCGCACCGACCTACCCGACAAATGGCAAATCGGTTTACAGCTCCACGAAGTAATTTTTAAGCCATTTTTAAAAAGAAATTGGAAGATTTTATCGAAACATAACCATTTCCATAATTATTTAAAATTTCGGACTTTTAGCTTTCCTATTAATAATTAATTTTTCGTTTTGTTGGGACAGGAAATTCTCCGAGACCCGTTAAACCACACCGACAAAAAATAGCCAGTTGGTTTGCTACTCAATTAGGCACTTTTCAAGCGATAATTTGGAAAATTATAATTATAAGCGAAATAAATTTTTTTATATCCTACAGATATTTTTACCAAAAATATCATTTTAATTTCATGTACTAAATGTAATAAAAGGGTTTGACCCATAGGCACTTGGGCACTTGGGTGACAATGCACAGTAAATTTAATGAAAACATACAGATGCGTAATTAACTTCTATTCTACAGAATGAAAAAAAATTAGAAACGTTGTATTTGCATAAATAAATAAAAAACAAACAATAAACTAAATAAGGAAAATAAAGAAAAGAAAAAAATGTATGCAAATGGCAGCCCTGCAAAACTCAACTGTTGAGAGTAGTGATCGGCCCCGATTAGCCATAATCGGGTTAACCGCCCGCCCCAGAGGAAGGTAATAGGGTCTGAATCGGGGTGCCATTTCGTCAGCCAGGGTGGGGCGGGGCAAAAATCGAGGTTAACCCGCTTGGCCTTACGCCATTTTCAAAAACGCCGAATCAAAAATGAATTCAAACTACGAATTTGGGTTGGGTTTTTATCGGAGCAACCGGGGCGAACTCCCCGTTTTTCATCATAATAATCGATTTCGACTCGATCGATTGATTGCAATCGGGTTTGCATCCACGATTAGGCACCCCGATACAACCCCGATTGAGATCGAGATTCAAAAATTTTGACCCTGACCCTCGAACGCCCGCCCCGAGCAGCGAATATCGAAACACGAATGGCAAAATGCGCTGTGATTTGGGGTCGAGGCCGATCCCTAGTTGAGAGTGTGGACCAAAAAATGTATCGCACCATACAGAAAAATGCATAGCGCCGTGCAAAAAAGTGCATCGCACTGCCAACCACCATCGCTCAGAATCACCACAAAGCGTCTCTGAGACAGAGGTCTGTGCAAACAACGATTGTTTGATTAATTGGCAATTAATCAAACAATTGTCCATTAATGTTCGAACAATTTTTCATCATTGTTTTTAATTATTTGCAAGTAAATTTCTAACAATTTCTAAACAATTTCCAAATAATTTGTTAAAAGTACAATCAATGTTGTAGTTCAACCATGGTCTAAGATTATATGAGTTAGCGAGATTCGCGAAAAGTGACGTGGGGCATGGCTTTTTTACAGGCATTTTACATGGAGTTCTCAAACCAGGTAGTCTATGAGTTTGGTTCAACTTCTACAAAAAAATATGTATTTTTTTCATTATTTAAAATTATAACCTTAATATTAGAATATTTTGATGTATCAGTATGCACCAAGCTGGAAAACATGGAATTATGACTTAATGAGTTTCTTTTTCATTTTTGGCCTGAGGTGCTATAAACAGTAATTTTTTTTGCAAGCAAACAAAAATTAAACGAACAATCTTTAAACAATTTCCAAATAAATTTAAGCTGAAAAAATCCACTTTGTTCGAATATTATTTGCAATTAATTGACCCCAAGTGTAACGAAGGCCTACAAATACATTTAATTATGACACCCACATTCTTATAATATTATGTTTACTCTCCCTTGGTATATAATTATGTCTACATTTTACTCTCTTGCATTTACTCCCCTTTTGCATATTATTCGAATATTGTAATCCGCATAGTAACCATTTGTCATAGACATCTTAGCGTTGACCCAATTGAACACCTGCTGTCTGACTCACACGTGCGACGCACATCACGCCACTAAACAAACTTCCGTGATTGGTCACACGTGCGACGCATATCACGCCATTAAATAAACATCCGTTTGATTGGTCGCACGCGCGACGCCAATCAAGCCATTAAACAAACACCTTTTGATTGGCTGCACTCGCGACATAGCGACGCGTCAACAGCATCACGCCACTTTGACGAGATGCGAGGTTTCATGGTGAACCCAAAATCTAAGAAAGATCAGACAACTAGCAGCTCGCTAAATGTTCAGTTGCCTTCAACAACACTAGTTCGACACCTAACTTGCCTTAGTGTTTTCTCTTACAAGTGTTTCTCCGACTACCTGTTTCCGTAAGTGCCTATCTGAATTGTATTTCCAATCGTCTCCATTTTCGTGTCTGTTTTCCCCGTGTCCCGCTCTCGCTACCACAAGCCACTTCGTATCGTTTTACCAACGTGAGCTCCCGTAACGCTCGCGCTACATCGGTAAGCTTCCAAATTGCCCTTATTCTTTTGGTCATTATGGTTTGGCTCGTTATCCCCTTCCTTGTCATATTGTATGAACTTTCCCGTGTAATCCTTATGGCCTAGTCTAGTAATACACTGTCATCATTGTGGGTAAACGCCTCCGAGTTCCGTGGTAATATATTTGTCTTAATCCGTAAAGTCATTCACCCGAGAGGGAGGATGCTTTACATAATGGTGGCAGCGCTTTTTGAACTCAACCACAATGCATGATGATGTTATTACTGGCGGGTCTAGAATTCCACGAACTCCCATACAACCCAGTGTGCCCCAAATTAACGTTCCCCGGCCGAGTGGGCCAACTGTTGCTAGATCACTTAATTTCGATAAGTTGCATGTTGAACCCCAAATTGCACCTGATTCATGTCCAGCTTGTACCACTCCCAAACCAATTTCTGAACCGGCTAGTAAACCCGCTTCTTCCGTTGTAAGTACACAACCATCTAGAGTTAGTTCTCAGTTAAGTAAGCTTAGATCTAACGGTGCGTACGAAGCCGTAGCTCGTCTTGATCTTGTTTCCAGACGGAAACCCAGAGGTAGTTTGGCCTCTGGTACCGTCTCAGAGAAGCGTTCTCCCTCTATTTTTGCTAGAATTGCTGCGCGTATGTCTCCAGCTAAGTCTCCTCCACAAGTTTCGCCTAAGTCTAGTTCAGTAGCAAAAACTGTGTTAGGGTTTTTCACGAGGAACTCCCCGAATGGAAAATCAACTGACCCTGAGCCTACGACATCTATTCAACAAAATCAAGAACAATCAACAGAAGATATTCCAGCCCAAAACGAGCCAGCTTCCGTACCTTATCCTTGCGATCAAGAGCCTGAAGGAGAGAGAAGCGGACTTTCAGTCGACCGATCCGAAGACCTGGGTACAGCTAATTTGGTTGATTCAAGACATCCGTCTATCGAACCACTATTTACCCGAAACGAATCCAACGACGGTGTGGACAGAACCAACGATTCTGCTGAGACATCTGACGTCGATCCTACAGGTGAAACTACACGCACAGGTGAAGAAAACAACCCAATCGGAAGCCCAAGCGTCCGTGCTGACATCGATCTTCATATCACATGCGAGACAATTCCTGATATTTCTGCTGAGTCAAATTCACTGCATCACGGAACTGCAAGGCGTGACACCACAGAAACACGAGACAGTCCTAGCCTCTTTTCAGAATTTTGGAACTTCAATCAGACACCGAGAAGTACGCTACCTACATCTAACGCATGAAGTGAGAGAGTTATCCTCCCACCTGGAAGTGCAGCTACTGACCCATCAACAGTCGTTCCTGATAGACATCCGCAACTTAATCTTCTACCTGCGGGAGCTACGCCTGCTGACTCCGCTGGAACCGCTAATTCCGGAAATCAACTCGTTGCTGAGGAAATTGGACAACTTCCCGGGAGCAGTCAACCCGAACAACGTGCAGTTGGCGGAGGAGATCAAACAAACACTCTCCCAAATCAAGGTCCGATTGCAACGGTTCCTACCATCCCATATGGCGGAAGACGTATCTCAACAACCCGCGGCCCAACAACCAGCACACCATCAAGAGGAGAGAACCCCTCAACCACCGATACCAGTGCGACACACCGTCCACCGCCCTATTCGCTTCGCCCGTCGTCGATGTTCGACCCGACGCCCACGCATACTGATTACACCACCCAGGAGCGTCGCAGACGTTACAGCGAATCTCAATCGTCTACGAGCAGCGTTCCAGCACAGTCTCAGACTTCGCAACAGGGAAATTTAGGATTTCGATTGCCAGTTCAAAACAACAACATGGCCTACTGTACTTCCCCCACCAGAGCAGCAACAGTCAGAGATTTGGACGATTTTCAAAATAACCAGCATACTTTCTCGCGGTTACAATTACTTCCTTCTTTCACCGGAAGCCTGATTACTCGTTTTGACTCTTGGTTAGAATCATTTGAAAGTATAGTAGATGGGTCGGGATGGTCAGAAGAAAAAACTATTCAGATGTTACGTGCTAAATTAACGGACAGAGCTTTTTCCGTCATTCAGGCAATTTTAAAAGAACATCCGCATGATTATGAGTCAATTAAAGAAGCATTGCTTGACCATTTTCATGGCGATGAAAATGTTGATTTATATCTTCAAAAGTTTAACAAAGCCAAACGTAAGCCAGGTGAAAAAGTTGTCGATTACACGCTACGTATACAGGAAATTTTTAAACGCGCGTATCCCTTAGGTCATTCCGAAAAATCGTTTGCAGTTATTCTCATGCAAAAATTTATTGAGGGATTAGACTCCAAATTGCAGACAAAAGTCAAATATAAGGAATTTAAAGATTTTAACGAACTGGTTGCAGCAACACGGGTGTATGCCCTCAGACTAGAAGCGTTGGAAACCGATCGCGAAAAACAGGAATTTATTCGATCCATAGACGGGTCACAAGACACCAGCAGTGCAGAGTTAAAAGAAATTAAGCAGATGATAATAGACCAAAAAGAAGCTGTGAATAAGGCAGTTGCCAATATTCGCCACGGGGATAAACCTGTCGTGGAAAAGAAAACAGAAAGCGAAGAAATTAAAGACGTACTTAATGAGCTTATCCAAACCGTGAAAAAACTTCAACTAAATAAAAACGACGAGTCTTATCCGGCAAACGCAGCATACAGGAAGCAAGTTTCTTTTCAAACGCCTACTGTTAACCAGTATAGTAATGGTAGACCACCTCCACCGCGCTTCCCTAACAATAGTGGGAATCGAAATTTCTCAAACACACAGAATAGGCCTACAAACGCTACACCATCGTTTCCGAGATCATCTAACGACACCAACAATAGGCCTACACAGCTGTCGATAATTTGCAATTTTTGTGGCTATCGCGGTCACATTCAATCTAATTGTCGTAGTTATCAACGTCAACAACTAGAACAAGCTCAGCCTCCTATATGTTATTCTTGCCGGGACATCGGCCATAAATCTAATACTTGCCCTAAGTTCAGAAGCACCAATAGGCCTAACATACCAGGTTCCCCTCAAAACCAGGGAAACCAGTAGGGATCAACTGTAGCTTCGGGTCAGTTGATGAAGAGCCTCATTTTAAATCCCGACAAGTCGCGAAGTTAACAACCATTACGAATGAATCAACTCCAAGAATTCCATTAAAAATTTTTCAGGTCCCGTTACAAGCATTATTTGATACAGGCGCGTCTAAAAGTATTATTCACGAGAGATTATTTAAAAAGTTACCCCCTAGAGGTCAGGTGATCTGCAGTCAGCTTGATTTCGATTTATATGATGAAGGGGAGAAAAAGTTACATACGTTGGGAAAAGTGACTTTGCCCGTTGGATACGGAGAGTCAATTTTACAACAAGAATTTATTATTACAAATGGTATTTCTGAAGATTGTATCCTTGGATGGGACGCAATTCAGAAACACGCATTTAAGCTTGATGGAGAAACTAAGAGCATTTATCTAGCTAGAGATGGGCAAGGCTCATCTTCTGTTTTTAGGGTACCGGAAATGGCAGTTACGACGGTCAAAAAGACGACGCTATCTCGTCAGACGTCGCTCGTAATTGTAGGCCAGCTAAAGGGTTCATTTCCGTATGTTTTCCCTAACACCGCATTTATATTTACACCAGTAGAAAATTTGCCGGCAGGAGTTTATATTGAAGAATTTATCGGAAAAGTATCGGGAGATGGAACGTATAATATTGTAGTTGAAAACCATTCGTTAAATCAAGTCAAAATCCCAAGAAACACCAAATTAGGCGTAATCGAAATTATTCATCATGTCATCGGAAAAATAGCTTTAGATCAACGAGAAGCTAAGCCTAACGAAATAACTGAGCCTATTGTAATTTCAGAAGTCGACACTGAATTTCAAGCACCGCTCTCTAAATTACTAAATGACTTTCACGACTTGTTTGCTTCAAAAGATTCCGAACTAGGGATTACTAACCTTATTAAACACACAATTGATACCCAAGGACGAGGCCCCATTCGACAACGCCCATGTAGAGTAACAAATAACCAAAGGAAATTATTAGAGGACAAAGTGCAAGAAATGCTTCAAGCAAACGTAATTCGATATTCGCAGTCCCCATGGGCTTCACCCGTGGTATTAGTAGAGAAAAAGAATGGAGAAATAAGATTTTGCGTCGATTATAGGAAATTAAACGGTATTACAAAGAAAGATTCTTTTCCCATGCCAAGAATTGACGAAACTTTAGATAAATTATATGGAAAAAAATTCTTCACAACTCTCGATTTAGCTTCCGGCTATTGGCAAATTCAAGTTCATGATCCAGATATTGAAAAAACCGCTTTTGTGGTAGAAAATAATCTTTACGAATTTAAAAGAATGGCATTCGGTTTGTGTAAAGCACCAGCCACTTTCCAACGACTAATGAATTACGTACTAAAAGACGTCTTAGGAAGTAAAGCATTAGTATATTTGGATGATGTCATAATTTTTTCAGACACTTTTGAAAATCACTTACGAGATATCAGAGAAATTTTTACCCTATTAAAAGAAGCAAATTTGAAATTGAAACTTAACAAATGTCAGTTTATAAAACGTTCCGTAAATTATTTAGGTCATGTCATTTCAACGGACGGAATTAAACCCGATCCTGCTAAAATTGATAAGATAGGGAATTACAAAACGCCAACTTCTGTTGACGAAGTGAGATCATTTCTTGGGCTTGCTGGATATTATAGAAGATTTATTAAAAATTTCGGTTCAATAGCTAAGCCGTTAACTCGATTAACGCATAAAGATCTAAGTAGAAAACCTTTTGCCTGGGGAACGGAGGAACAGGTTGCTTTTGAGAAATTGCGCACTTCTCTGGTAACTCCCCCAGTCCTCGCTTATCCAAATTTTAACGAAAAATTTTTGCTTTTTACTGACGCATGCGATTATGGAATAGGAGCCGTGCTGTCTCAAATGCAGCATGAGCAAGAACATCCAATAGCCTACTCTAGTAGACAATTGACCAAGGCCGAAATGAAATACAGTACAACTGAAAAAGAAGCATTAGCCGTAATTGATGCAATTAAACATTTCCGACATTATCTCTTAGATAAACCCTTTGAAACTATTAGTGACCATCGTCCTTTGCAATGGCTGAAAAATCAGAAAGATAATAATGGTAGGTTAGGTAGATGGGCTATACTATTAGCTGCTACAAATTATGAATTAAAGTATAGGCCTGGACGTATTCATCAAAATGCTGATTGTTTATCACGATTGAAAGTAGCTAGTATTCAGCCGGTACCAAATAATATTAAGTTAATTTGTGAAAAACAGCTAGAGGACGACCTTTGTGTAGCCATTAGAAATTATTTAGAGAAAGGAGAGCTCAATGAGGAAAATAGCCAATCTAAACCTGAATAGTCTAAAGAATTTGAATATTTTGAAATTTTAGAAGGTACACTTTATCGCCACGAAGTGCCTTCCAAAAATAGTAAGCGTAACGAAATTAATTGTCAAGTAGTGTTACCCTTATCGCTTCGCCATTTAGTGTTAAAAGAATTACATGACGCACCGATGGGTGGAAATTTAGCTTTTTATAAAACGTATCTGAAGGTCAAAAATCATTATTATTGGCCTACAATGAGAAAAGATATTTTAGAATATTGTCAAGCTTGTGAAACTTGTATAGCTAACACTTTTTCCACATATAGAGCACTTTTGCACCCCCATGAAATTGCTAAAGCCCCTTTCCAAGCAATAGGCATGGATTTTTTAGGCCCTATTACTCCCGCTTCGCCTAATGGAAATAGTTAGATTTTAGTTATTACTGATTATTTTAGTCGCTGGGTGGAAGCAGTTGCTCTAAAAGATCAAACTGCCCAAACCACGGCAGAATGTGTATATAAAACAATAATTGTAAGACATGGTATGCCTAAAGCCATTATTTCCGATCGTGGAACGAATTTCACTTCGAAATTGTTCCGTTATTTTTGTAAGAAATTAAAAATTGACCAAAGATTGACAACGGACTACAATCCCGCTAGTAATGGCGAGACAGAAAGGTTTAATCGGACACTAACCGCGATGTTAAGAAGAGAATTGAAAGACGGAGAACATGCAAATTGGGAAAATATGTTAGACGATGTTTTATTCGCTTATCGTAGTTCAGTTCACTCTTCGACACTTGAAACCCCTTATTATTTAGTTCACGGTAGAGACCCTAATCTTCCCATTAATGAATTTTTAGACGCTTCCCCTCAAACTTTTAAATCCGTATCTGACTATGTAGGGAATTTAGCTGATTGAAAGTTGGCCAGTATACTGTTCCTTTTTGTTATGTCATTTACCATATATTTTTACATGTAGTAATGTCGTCAATGCCGTTACTATTGCTACTGCTGTGTCTCTACCTACGCGCGCGCACATTCCAAACAACCGTATGCGATTGTGCTGAACCGAAGAATATGGGAATTATTCAATTTCCTGATGCTGATTGCAAGCCGAAAATGAATTCCACGAGAGCTGTTCCAGTGAGATATGTTGTCTACAGTGATGAACGCGCCGCAGTGAAATCTCCGGGTTTTATTTGTCCCAAATGGAGAAATATTCACCGTGTGACTATGAACTTTTTCGGTCAAACAGTGATCGTGCCTGAGAAAATTCCTATAGACACAACGGCTTCTGAGTGCTATAAAATGATTAACACTAAAAAGTGTGAAGGTTATGAAATGACTCTTTCGGATGAGAAGTATGTATTTTCGCATGAACCTCGATCTGACGGTTACTGGATGCGAACCGTCGATTCGGAAATTCTGAATTGTGCGCTTGAACAAGTACAATTGTTTCAACAAATGGAAGATGAAGATTTTCCAACGCCGATCGGAAAAGCTTCCGCAACCGCCGGTACCTTGTCTCACAACCATCTAACTTTGGTTTGGGATACGACATACACCCATAAGATTCAACACGAATTACGTCCAGTTGAATCTGGAATCGGAAATCTTATGATGAAGACGACGAATGAAAAATATTTCCGCCTCTTGGACGATGATCGTCAACTAGATTTTCATTTGACTCTTCAACCACCCTGCGACCCCAATCATCGAAGTTGCAACAACCGAACAACGACTTTTAAAATCGTCAGCCAATCAAATTTAGTTTTGGTTACGTGGCCCTTCGTCGATAAATCTCTATCACTCACCGCTGAGTCAGCGCCCATCAAGGAGAAGGCCCAACCAAGCGTCTCTATGGAAACCACCTCACCATCTAGTGACCCCGATTTGGATAAATTGGCCAATAAACAGTATATTCAAGATCGTGCTATTGATCGTGATAATGAATTAGCGCGTATGTTACAGACAATTGAATGTTATGTTCGCAAAGCTAAAAATTAACGAGCAATTATCACCGCCCAATATAATGGTTGGCTCGCCGCTTCATTATTGAAATTACCTCGGTGTGTAAAATTGCAAGCTTTTGGACAAACCACCGTAGTGATTCAGTGTAAAGCTGTGAATGCCACATTTGAAACCATAATCACACCATGTGGACCACAACCGAAATTTAACAATTATACCATTAATGATGGCGATGGCTGGGAATTAGTGAAATTTTCCCCATGCTATTGGACGAATGGTTTCGTCAATTTCAACGATAAACCTTACGCCTTCCGCAACAACACTTGGAAAAGGATCGACCCGAATATTGTACTGCCGGAGCGTACATTGGCTCATTCCTTCCGCTATGAAGACGTGAAAGCTTTCGACTATGACCATCGCAGCAATCCAGCTTATAACGATAATTTACTCAACCACATGAACGTTGTAGCTGACATCGTAGCTGCCATGAATAAACAATCACCTGCTGATTTCCCATCAAATCATCGTCCTCATGCAGCTGATGTTCTACTGACAGCAGCAGGAGTCGAGAGATATACCAGCTGGTGGGAGGTCATCATAATCTCCTTGGTCGTCACCGTCATTTTCATCCTTGTCCTCATCGTCATACGCATTTGCTGCTGTCTTGGCCTCTTCGGTGTTTGCTGTCCTCCAATTAAATAAGTTAAAACTTCTTATCACGAACATGAAGTCTGATTACGGGACGTAATCTCACGCCGCCCGGAGCGATGTAACGAAGGCCTACAAATACATTTAATTATGACACCCACATTCTTATAATATTATGTTTACTCTCCCTTGGTATATAATTATGTCTACATTTTACTCTCTTGCATTTACTCCCCTTTTGCATATTATTCGAATATTGTAATCCGCATAGTAACCATTTGTCATAGACATCTTAGCGTTGACCCAATTGAACACCTGCTGTCTGACTCACACGTGCGACGCACATCACGCCACTAAACAAACTTCCGTGATTGGTCACACGTGCGACGCATATCACGCCATTAAATAAACATCCGTTGGATTGGTCGCACGCGCGACGCCAATCAAGCCATTAAACAAACACCTGCTGATTGGCTGCACTCGCGACATAGCGACGCGTCAACAGCATCACGCCACTTTGACGAGATGCGAGGTTTCATGGTGAACCCAAAATCTAAGAAAGATCAGACAACTAGCAGCTCGCTAAATGTTCAGTTGCCTTCAATAACACTAGTTCGACACCTAACTTGCCTTAGTGTTTTCTCTTACAAGTGTTTCTCCGACTACCTGTTTCCGTAAGTGCCTATCTGAATTGTATTTCCAATCGTCTCCATTTTCGTTTCTGTTTTCCCCGTGTCCCGCTCTCGCTACCACAAGCCACTTCGTATCGTTTTACCAACGTGAGCTCCCGTAACGCTCGCGCTACATCGGTAAGCTTCCAAATTGCCCTTATTCTTTTGGTCATTATGGTTTGGCTCGTTATCCCCTTCCTTGTCATATTGTATGAACTTTCCCGTGTAATCCTTATGGCCTAGTCTAGTAATACACTGTCATCATTGTGGGTAAACGCCTCCGAGTTCCGTGGTAATATATTTGTCTTAATCCGTAAAGTCATTCACCCGAGAGGGAGGATGCTTTACACAAGCAAACAATTGTGTCGAAAATCTACCAATTAATCAAGCAAGAAAATCTTGCTTGTGCAGACCTCTGCTCTGAGACCCGTCACGATGATCGATATCTAGTTGTTGGTTAGTGATGGTTGCCTTTTTTCTTTCGTCTGCTACTTCGTCCGGCCGGCGAAATAAGTGTTCCAGGAAACTCCATTTTCCGACAACCCGGTGTGGTGCATGACGTCACATGCCTCTTCTTGCTCCAAGCCAGGGGGTGCTGGCGACTTCACCAAGTGCAGTCATCCGAAATCGGCAATAGATTAAATGTTAAAACTTTTACAGTACTCCTAGTGTCACTTTTCGCAAACCAGATTTTTTTATCTCGCTCCCTCCCAACATAGTCTCCAAGTCTCAGGTCCAACCTTGGACTTATTTAGCGGTCGCCTGTTTGGTCTGGGGTTGGAACTGAGCCATTTGCCTTAACTATTGATAATCGAGTCTCCAATCGATTTTCGAAGCAGCTGTCAAGAACCAGGGCAGCCATGCTAATTTATTCCTTCGTTTTTTCTCGTTTTACATTTGTGATTTTTTGCAGCAAAACAGCTAACATTAGGTGGTGTAGACAGTTAGCAAATTGGTAGAAGGGATGGATGAAAAAAAATGGCTCAAAAATTTTCGGTTTTGATTGTTAAAGAATTGCAAGCAAGCTTAAATTCTGAAGGAAAAGCAAAAAATGATGTTTATAGGAGAAGAAATATACGAGCTACTCATCAAGCTTCGAAAAGCCTGAAAGCCGGCAAGTGTTATTCGAGAGTGGATGGCGTTAAGAAGCGGCCTAAGATTCAAAAGAAGTCTAATGGGGCAGCAGTCATAGCTCCAAACAAGGCTCCCCGTTTCCAGTCATCTGATAACCACATAGCATGCAATATCTTTACTAACAATTGTATGCATTACTTGGCTAATGCACTTTTATTCTTCTTTATCATATTTTACCATCCTTATTACCACTTTTGGTTTTTAGGAAACAATGGAGAGCCCATGACTACAGATACTGGAGTACCGTTGATGCTGAAATATGCCTACCAAGAAACACAGACTGTCTGAAACAGTTTTTGAATGTGTAGGCTCAACAGCGGTGAAAGTGTCAATCTTGCAGAACCTGTGTTCTGCTCGTGACAAATTGGTTAACACCAAGATCAACACATCTAGTCACACACCAGGATTTTTATTTTATTATTATTACATTCTATTTTTTTTTCATCCCATTCCGTTGGTTGCCTTTTATGTATAGGGGAGCGGGGTCATTCTGGACAAAAACTTAGTTTTCTCTGTAATTCAGTGTGTAACAATGTTTGGCTAAAATAAATTAAATTAGTGTAAAGAGCGTTGTTTGTATAAGATTAGGCAATTTTTTCATTGCCATACGTAATATAGTTTACGAGCTATTGAATTTGGAACAATAGGGGTAAAATTGTTGTAGAGGAAAAATGTGGGGGTAAAACTGGACAGAGGGTGTCCCATACTGGACACGGTTAATGGCACTAAAAGTTTCGAGTTATTAATGTTTAAAAAAAATATCCCTAAATACTTCATCAATAGAACATCTATTTTAGCATAGATTAAATTTCAAAAAAATTAATTAACATGAAGAAAATTAACGAAGGAAGTTAGGGGGGGGAGAGGACTGGACAATTTTGATACCAGATGGAGAAGTGGGAGAGGCATCATAGATATTGCGTGATCGATTCTTGATCGATTGTTAGGGAAACACATTTTTTGAAGCAGACAACAATTTTGGACCATGAATGGACCAACTTAGGCTCCGCCCATAAAAAACCGATTTCGTCCGATTGTACCCCCAAAACCGTGTCCAGTATCACCCCCAATGAGGGTCCATTTTTTATTCATTAACAACTCTTAAACCGTAATCCGTAAAAAAAAATTATACCGGCTCTGTATAAGTAAATGAATTAACTAGCTTCATTAACTATTATATTAATTTTTGACGAGTCATAGGGTGGGCAATACCAAAAAATGTGCTGTAAATAAAAATGAAAAGATAGCGCACTTTTTTTTGTTTCCTCTATAACTCGAGTATTTTTAAGAATTTCACGATGATTTTTTTGTCACAACATAGCGAAATTGACATTGACAACATTCCAGTATTTTTTTCCTCCCTGTTCATCATCACCAAGACCCGTAACTGCTACTGTCCTGTTTGGTACTTGTCCTGTATGACCCCGCTCTCCGCTAGACCCACATCTCTAACTACCAAATATATCGTGATATTATATATTTATATAATCCCTGTTCGTATACAATATTTGATTATTTTAAAACAAAACAGGAGAGGAATACAAGATGAATGACAAATACATTTCTTAGTTATTTCGGTGGTTTCTGATTGATTATCATACAGCAGCATTCATTTCATGAATCTTGATGTGCTTAGGAATGCCAAATCTTGCATCAAATGGAAATGGAATAAGCTGTATGTAATGAAGTAATATTAGCTATTAGATTTTATTATAAACATTTTTCTTACAATTTGCCGTACTTTATCGTTGCCAGCAGAATAGAACGATTACAAATTATGAAATTATATACCTTTACAGTGACATATAGGAAATATAAAATTAAGAGCAAAGAGAAAATACACCAGCACTGTCGGAAATCAAATGTTTGTTTAGCAGACATTTTTTTATAGCCTCAAGCACCCTCACCAATATTTCCCCCAAAATGGCCCCGGCCCGAACGGTGATTGGTTATCATGTTTTAACTCGTTTGTTATGAAAAAAACTAAAAGATTTCAAAGATCTTTATTTGGATTGAAATTACTAAGGCTGTTCACCAAGTAGTAAAAAAGAAATTACTTAATTTGATTGGAGCAGCCAAGCCTTCTATCAGAAATTATGTGAATGGACTGACGGAAACCGGCAAATCATTAGGAAGTCATTGATAGTATTTTAATTAAAAAGTAAATTTTTAGTTAAGTGGGTGGAACAATTGGAGTGAGTGGTGTGTTACGTTCATCATATTTTAAGTATTATCAGGAAGTGTTAGACCATGACAACCCTTGCGTTGCAGCTACAGCAATTGAGGTAAACTATCACAATGATACTATTTTTTCTGAAACGCCAATGATTCATTTCTATCACATGCAGGGCAGCATAGATACGGAAATCCAAACCACTGATGAAAAACAGCAACAATTGGTTTCAACGCAAATATTGGGAAGCACCAAAGCTAAAAGCACCATTATGAATTACTTCGACGAAGAGGACGATAGTCTTAGTCTAATAAATCGAGCGACGAAGCGTAAGTCATATTCCTATTTGCGATATTGCTAAGTTAAATATTAACATTTTTTATTATAAAATTTAGACAACGTGGTATTATAGGCTCAGGAAGAAATACTAGAGAAACACCCCTGCCTACTAGCCCAGACCTTCAACGACTTGACCTAGATTAGCCACTTATGATTGCCCGTCATTCTTCTGGTTCTAGTTGCTCGAATAGGGGAAAGTTTTTGGCCACAACGCATCATGTTGCAAAACGATCAACTGCTACTAATAGTAACAGCAGACCGTCAAAAATAGAAACAAATGCTCGTCTAGTCGCTTTTCAATCACAATCGGCCTTTTAGTCGCTGAAGAGAAAACGCGAAACTATGACACTTCGGCAAACAATAAAGAAGGCCAAATTTCTCTCTGCGGCCTAGGAGAAACGTCAGCCAATAGTCGTTTCACTGATCAACGCCTGCGTGTCCTCAAGTCTACCATGAATGTTTGGGAGATGCTTAAAGACTCGGTTCAAAAGTCAGAACTTCCAGAGAATCTACTTGATTTACTATATAATTTGGCCAGTGAATGGTACGTCAACCAAAAAAATTGACGTTAAAAAAAAACGTCAAAGTCATACGTCACGGAAGTTTCCTCCGTAAAAATTCAACGTCAAAACGTCAAACGTCATCAAACAATTTCCCTACGTCAAAAGTCATGACTTAAGTCATAAAAACGTCAAATTTCCATTTTGCATTTATTTAATTAGATCGGTAGTTGTCCGAAACTATTTGAAAGACATTTTAAGCAACATTAACCCGGGATTCGAAATCGGAACCTCTCGTATGGTGAGCGTACTCGTTAACCAACAGTACACAACGGAGGTGCCAAAATATTGACTTTGATGGAAAACTATGGTTTTTTTTATCCTTAAACGTAAAAGGTCAACGTCAAAGTCGGGGATTTTTTTTAGGTTAACGTCAAAAGTCACCAACACTTAGAGGTCTACGGGCTGTCGTCTGCTAGACCCGATTTCGACGTTTTGTCTGCTAATTCTTGAATATAAAATTGGGGCATCCGCATGGGGCGCTGACTGCTCGGGTCGGTCATAACTTTCCCTAGAATAAGTCAGTAGAAGCTGTGATGACGCCATCTGGCAACACCGCACCTGTCGGCTCTATATATAGGGGAGAACCCCTTGCCCTCTGGGTCAGTCTCTGTCTGCTCGTCATAGAGCACTGGTCGTAGGTGTATCCAATACACGTTGATCCAAGCCGCATCCTATTTCTCTCATTCTAAGTTCATCACATGGCGCAGATGGTAATTGGTTCAATGTTAGTACATTTATCGTGACAATTTATTGGTGAATTTCCCGACCAGAGTTATTGTGTACTGCAGTTTATGTGACGTCACGACAGTATCGTTTTTGACCGCATGGCTGCGCACGGCACTACCCAGTTGACTCTTGACAATTGTTTGGCCTAACATTTTTGCCATGTCCTAATTAGTGGGCATCAAAAGGCATCTGACAGTTAACTATTGATTGGAGGTGAAATTCTCGCTTTATCGGTCCTTTTCATGATAGCAATCGTGATTTATGGGCAATTGAGCTGTTTTTTTTTTTGTGGATTGGAATGGAACATTTTTTTCGCCATGCGCTAGTCGGTCCTTGTCATAGTAGCAATCGTGATTGATGGGCCACTGAGCGGTGTATTTTGAGTTTTTGTCCTTTTGAGTATTTGTCGGCAACAAGCGTCCGTCTTTTTTCCGAGCTGGAGGAAGTGAGTGAATGGCTTGACATTGGCTGGCTTTGGGGCAATTACCGCAACATGGCGACTACGGCATTCAAGCCGTATGGTAAACCTCCTCCTTTTGATTTAGATGAATACAAAGACTCTTTTGAATTATGGCACAAGAAATGGACAATTTTTCTCAGTTTGTCGACGATTGATTCGGCACTCAACGCAGGTGATCGGGGCTTATACAAGGCTCATACTCTGCTATCGTGTTTATCAACCGACACACTTCAAGCTGTACTTTCCATGGGCCTCACCGACGCTCAGCTTGACGACCATACGGTTGTCATCGACCATCTCCGTGCTCGTTGCAATGCCGGCCGCAACCGCCACGTGTGGCGCCAACAGTTTGCCGCCAAAAAGCAAGGCATTCAACAAGCAGCAGACGATTGGTTGTGTGAGTTGCGGGATTTAGCCCGTAAATGTGAATTTGCTACAGATTGTTGTGCTAGCTGTGAACCGACCCGCATATTAGGCCAACTAATTTTCGGCGTAGAAAGTGACGAAGTTCGTGTTAAACTACTTGAACACGGAGCAACTTTATCACTTGATCAGGCGCTGACAATTATTCGAACTGCAAAAGCCTCCAACAAGCAGTTGAAGAATTTAAAGACAGGTGATGCTGCGGCAATTCAAGGCGCGACTTCTTCTTACAAGCGTTTCAAACAAAAATCCAGCAATCCGCCAGTAGGTGGCAGCAGTTCAGCAGGCGCAAAATTCACGGGTTGCTGGAATTGCGGATCAAAGACACGTTGTAAGCCTTTGACGGCCTGTCCGGCCCAAGGGAAAGAGTGTAAAAAGTGCGGCCTACTGAACCATTACTTTAGAGTTTGCCGGAACCCAAAAACAGTTAAAAAACAACAGGGCATTTACATTGACCCCTCCCCTCCGACAGTGGGGGCTGTGAACGCGAGTGATTTAGTGGAACTGGCCGTCAATCCGGAAAAATGGACATCATCGTTATTGATCAATTTTCTCCCAGATACAGGTGCTGACCTAGACGCCATCCCAGAATCCCTCTACAAGCGGAAGTTAAGCAAGGTGGCGCTGCAAAAAGGTGTACAACCAGTTACAGCAGTTGGGAGCCCGATTATCAGCATTGGCGTGTTTAGTGCGGTTATTGTGTGGACGACACGTGACAAAGTGTCCCGATCAGTAAACACCGCCGTTCACGTGTTGCGCGAATTGAAGCAGCCAGTGTTGTCCAAAAGGAGCCAACAGACGTTGGGAATGCTTCCAGCCGCCTATCCGCACGCATACGTTGGAATGGTGGCGAGCACGCCACCTACTGACAAACAACGACATGCCGATCTCAAAACTCTCATGAACGTATGCCCGCGGATTTTTGACGGAACCTGCCACCAGATGTCGGGACCACCATGCCATTTCCAGTTGATGGAGAACTCGCAGCCTGTGGCAATGAGGGGCTCTCGCCCAATATCCGTCCCTTTGCTGCCAAGAGTTAAGGCAGAGTTGGACAATCTCGAATCTGCTAACATCATCCGAAGAGTGGTAAAGCCCACAGCTTGAGTACATCCGTTTATAGCTCTTCCGAAGAAAAATGGTGACATCCGTCTGGTAATCGACTTTCGTGAGTTGAACAAGTGCATAATTAGGCCAAATTTTGAGACGGCCTCACCTTTTCAGGCAGTGCGCACCATTCCGCCCGGAATGAAATTTTTCACAGTCATTGATGCGCTGAAAGGGTATCATCAGGTACCGCTAGATGACGAATCGATCGACCTGACAACATTTTCTACTCCCTTCGGGCGATATCAGTACCTTCGTCTTCCGTTCGGCGTCTCGCATGCAGGTGACGACTACTGCCGTCGAGTGTCGGAAGTGTTTGATGATCTCCTGAATTGTCGACGCATCGTTGAAGATATTCTCGTATACTCCGCAACGTACGATGAGCACATCGAAGCGGTACGAAAATTATTCCATCGAGCAGCAGCTCACAACGTGGCCATCAACACCACCAAAATAGTTTTCGCCCAGCCCGCTGTTACTTTTGGCGGTTACGTCGTCGATGCTGACGGTTTTCGCCCGGATCCAGAGCTCACCCGAGCTATCCGCGAGTTTCCAACACCCGGCTCGATTACAGACGTCCGTTCATTTTTTGGACTTTGCCAGCAAGTTGGCAATTTTTCTGACCAGCTGGCCGCTGCATTAGATCCATTACCCCCACTGCTCAAAACTGGCTACACATGGTAATGGACCACTAAACATGAAGAAGCTTTCACGGCAGCAAGAACACTCTTGTCTACCGTTCGTGATTTAGCGTTTTACGACCCAAAGCGCCCGACAAGTCTTCATGTTGATGCATCACGGCTTAATGGACTCGGATTTTTACTAAAACAGCTCGACGATTCAAAAGTGTGGCGTGTTGTGCAAGCGGGATCTCGTTTTCTCTCTAGTGCTGAAACACGTTATGCCATGATCGAACTCGAGTGTTTAAGTGCGGCATGGGCTATGAATAAGTGTCGTCAGTTTCTTGAAGGACTTCCTTCGTTGGAATTAGTGACGGACCACAAACCATTAGTGCCCATTCTGAACAGTTACGCTCTAGACAAACTAGACAACCCCCGTTTGCTTCGTTTACGCCTTAAGATGCAGCGCTACTCATTTATTGCTCGTTGGGTGCCCGGAAAACAAAACTCCGATGCTGATGCCCTCTCTCGAGCGCCGGTCGATAAAGCAACCACTAGTGATGAACTGGGTGAAGGTTTGCCATCTTTTCAGGGAAAAATTGCTCTGATGAGTCTTTCCGGCAATCAGCTATCACAAACTGATCCGAATCTCGACCCAGTGTTAGAAAAGATTAAGTGTGCTGCAGCCATCGATCCGGTTATGGTAAAACTGAGAAATCAAATCATCTCAGGTTTTCCAAACGACAAATGTAATTTAGACAGTGACTTGCGTCCCTTTTGGAGTGTAAAAGAAAGTTTAGCAATCGATGACTCAGATGACATGATTGTAATGGGACCTCGTGTCGTTATTCCGCATTCTATTCGTGCAAACATCCTGCGTGATTTAGTGCAGATGCACCAAGGTGCAACAAAAACACGTCAACGAGCCCGTTTATCGGTATACTGGCCGAACATTGATAATGACATTGTGAACGCCACCAGAAATTGTAAAACGTGTACAAAACATCTACCTTCACAGCAACCAGAGCCGTTTCGAGTCCGTCCACCAGCAACGCGTCCGTTTGAACAAATCCATGCGGATCTAGGCGAAGTGAATGGCCGCCATTTTTTAGTGATGGTGGATTCATTCAGTGGTTGGCCTCATGTGGTTGCATTTCGTGACAGAAAAACAACAGCACGCAATGTCATTGGCCATATCCGTAATTTTTTTTCTAGCGTAGGAGCTCCAGTCACCTTTTGGTCCGACAACGGGCCGCAGTTTGGTGCAGCAGAGTTCCAGCGTTTTCTCACGGATTGGGGGATTACTTCCCTCATGTCTTCACCATATTATGCTCAATCCAATGGCCGGGCTGAAGCAGAAATCGACTCAATGAAGACGCTCATCCGTGGATCATGGACAGCTGGCGCATTTAACGAAGAGAAATTCGCCAAAAGTATCCTGCTTTTCCGAAACGCGCCGCGATCTGAGCAAGTCCAGCACAGTTGATTTTCAACCGTCCGGTGCGTGACTGTCTGCCAGCTCATCGCCGCTCATTCGCACCAGAATGGCAAAAAGCAGCCGATGTACTTGAGAAACGGGCGAGACGGTCCAAGGAGCTGCAAATAGCTCATTACAACAAGCATACGCGACCCCTCGCTCCGTTTATCATAGGCAACCATGTCCTGATCCAGCATCCCATCAGTAAGCTGTGGTGTACCCCCGGAGTAATCGTAGAAGTCGGCCATCATCGAGACTACCTCATCAAGACTCCAGCCGGGCGGATTTTTCGGCGCAATCGGCGTTTTCTTCGCCCTCGCGTACCCGTATTTCCAGATACTACACCAGCTACTACACCAGCTACTACACCAGCTATTACACCAGCTACTACACCAGCTACTACACCAGTCCAGCTGGAAGTCGTTCAACCGCCGCAACCGGAACCAACCGATCCACCGGTACGAGAGAATCCTGCTCCACCGATACAAGAAAATGCTGTTCCACCGGTGTTACGCCGTTCAACAAGGAAAAAACAGCCGCGGCGCCACTTCTTCCCAGCAGAGTGGACACAATAACACCCATCCCAGTCTCATGTTTACTTATTCATGGCTATGTGTGTGTTGTGTGTCCCCAGTTATTATTTTTCTCTAACATGTTTAAAAAGCAAAGTTAACAATGTACGTTATCTTTGCTCATTGAAAGGGGCGTGTGATGACGCCATCTGGCAACACTGCACCTGTCGGCTCTATATATAGGGGAGAACCCCTTGCCCTCTGGGTCAGTCTCTGTCTGCTCGTCATAGAGCACTGGTCGCAGGTGTATCCAATACACGTTGATCCAAGCCGCATCCTATTTCTCTCATTCTAAGTTCATCACAGAAGCCAAAGGAGAAAACCAATGAGAAGAGTGTGAACACGTCACATATTTCTTATTTTGAATAAGGAAACAATGTTTTCTCGTTTAAAATTAGTGACAGGCTATCACAAAGTTAAGCTTCACAGGAAATGTGTGTAAGTTGTTGGGTTTTAATGATATGATTTTTGTTAGAATGATAAAAGATATAGATAGATGTAAAATAGTTTCTCGTTTTGTTTCGACGAAACTGGTAAGAAAAAATTAGATTTCATGTTTCAATCACCATATTTCGGTTATCAACAGATTTTATAATGCTTTCAGGAAGAAGAAAATGCCATATCGTTGCTTTGTGCCCAATTGAAAGGCTGGAAATCCAGGATTCAAACCTTGTAGAAAAATAGTTTTATTCGCTCCACCCAAAGATGAAGCTCTCTTCAAACAATGGGAGCGGTACATTCCACGCAAGGATGCAAATCTTAAAGTTTTATAAAGAGTATGCTCAGGTCACTTCGAAGAAGATGACATTATCAAAGGCCGGCTGCTTAAAGGGAAGGATGGAAAAGAATTGTTCTATGCTTGGAACAATTGGAGTCTTAAAGAAGGACCCATCCTAAGAATTTTTCCAGGCTATCATATTTCTTTTTCAAGTTTGTTAAAATTAGTATCCTCCTTTTACAGTCCAATTTTCTTTATATTACATAGACTGTCCGAGTTATCTAAACAAGCCAAAATCAGCCAAAAGAAAGCTACCAAAAGGAAGGCAGAGTGCCAACAAGAGAAATCGAACGGATTGTAACCAGGTGGATGAGCTTCGAGAATATACCGATGATTTTTTAGAAAACTGAGAAGGAGTACCTGTTGATGATGATTGTCATTCTTCCCTGCACGACCCATGGGTGTCATTTAAACCTCAAAACTGTCCCGTACCTCCAGCTTGGTTTTGGATTCACTCAAATGATGGGCCTGAGGTACTGTGTTTTCTTATCAGTTGTTTTATTGTTGACTAGTTAAATATTATCACTAGGTCCCAATTTGTGCTCATCCCAGGGAAAGCTGTTGAATCTAAGTCAGTTCACTTATACGCAAGTCTGTTTTTTGGTCTCAAAAGTCCTTTATAGCACGGCGCTTAATCCAGAAGATACAAATAAATTTGGCGCTGGAGCCGTACTACAAAATGACACCTGGAGATCAATTCATTGCAAACCCGTTTTCTCCGCTATTACCAGCAGTAATTCGCCATCTGAGGAAGTCTTGAAAGGTGTTAATAAAAACATAGAAATGGGAACACCAACGTGCTATGAGTGCTACACCATGAGGCGAGCTCTGGTAAGGTTAGCGAGTAAGCCGGCTACTATTTCGGATAAAGAAAAACTGGCGAAGTTGGGAAGTGATTATCAATTGGCGAAACAAAAAATTTGCCGTAAAGAGGAAATACTGAGTATAAGTTTTTATTGGTTCTTTACTTATAAATACATTTGAAAATAATATGTCGAATTTATCCCAATAGAACATGGAAAAGGAAATTGCTGCTATAGAGGCCCAGGAGCACATTTTGATGTTGGAAAAGCGTCAGATGGCAGCAGAACTAATTGTGAAGCAAGGAAATATCGATCTTCAAGCTGTTGAGTTACTCCAAGTCCGCACTGAATTTGCCGAGCAAGCAAATAAAGTTAAAGAAAGCGAATAGAAATGTAGAAAGGTTCTTCACCCACATAACACAATGCAGTCCCTCGGATGTCCGACAGATGTCGAGGTCGGATGTTGAGTACATCTTTTTGATATCCGTGACAGCCCGACATCCGATTTGGATGTTCTATGAATGTAATTTTTTTTGGTTTTGACCGCCCTCAACAGCGCCGTCGGACATTCTAATGATATCGGAACGGGCTTTCATTTGGCTATAAATATGACATGTATGGACCTCTAATCTTAAAAAAGCTATATTTGAATTCGAACTCAGGTCTCCCGCACCAAAATCGAATATTTTTCCACTGTGCCAATCGACAGATATACTAATCATCATTTTCGAACAATCCAATCGAATTGTTGTAAGACACTAGATTTTTTTTCGATAACAAATCACCAACAGGATTTTTAAGAAGTCAAGATGATGTCGAACTTAGGTTAAACCAGAAGTGTATTAATTGAAATTAAACGATTTATGCTAAATATTTTTTAAATTTTAAACTTCAGCATGATTTATTAAGTTTAAAGTAGTTTTTTATTATTTGAAATGAAAATCCTATCATAAGTATACTTGCTTCGAATATTATTAAATGCCGAATAATATATATTTTCTGTAAGTTAATTTCCAATGGCTTGGTTCCCGTAAGCTAAACGGAAAGCCTGTGCAAACAAACTCACGACTAACATATATTTTATTCATTTTTTAATAATAAATATTCATTTTTAAATGTTAAATAAACCATCCAGCAAATAGATAATTACTCCTTATTATTTTAAATTTTTCGTATTAAATGCTGGACTTAATATAAATACGTTCAAGGGAAAAATTTGAACATGGTTAAGTTCTCCCTTTTTGGAAAAAAAGAAATTTTGACAATTAATAATGAAACTTAGTGATCGGCCCCAATTAGTTCTAATCGAGTTAACCGCCCCGCACCGATAAGGTGCATTCAGGGTTGAATTGAGGTGCCACTTTTTCATCGGGGGCGGTGCGGGGAAAAATTTGAGGTTAACCCGCTGCCCCGACGCAATTTTTTAAAAAATGCTTTTCTTTCGGTTTCAGAGTAAAAATCGGGGCAAGCGGGTAGAACGAGCTATTGTCGGGGTTGTTATCGGATCGATCGGGTGAAACAGTCAATCGATAACGTTTTTTGCATTAATGAATCGATTGATTGCAATCCAATTGATTGCAAACCCCAATTGAATTCGGGGAGAAGAATTTTTCACCCTGAGCCACGCCTCGATGGCCCGAAATGAGAAACCCGATTTGCAAAAAGGCGCCCCGATTGGCTCGAGGATGATCCTTAAATGAAACCATTGAAATTCTTCTTGGCTGTTAGAAGGAGGTCCGTAGAATATAATTTCCGCACATCCATTGCACTTCCAAGGAGACTAGCCGACGGAAATCCCTGGAACTACCCATTGAGTACATGGATATCTAACGGATATTCGGCCATGATTCGGACATCCGACGGCAGAAATGTGCTATATGGGTGAGTACATGGATATCTAATGGATGTTCGGCCATGATTCGGACATCCGACGGCAGAAATGTGCTATATGGGGATAGCCTCAATCCAAAAGTATTGTTTTGAGGACTCACCGATGTATGATGAGATATTATAGGCATGGTATAGTTTTTGCTGTTTAGTGAATAAGCTTGTTTTGATTAAAGTAGTAGATGATAGACAGTATTCTCAATTTTTCACGCCAACTTTTCCAAATGATCTATCAGCATTTGATAAACCTGTATTCCATTATTCATTGACACTTCATTTTTGCTCATTGTTATTTTCAAACATGGTCTATCACGTGTTCTTATACCATGATTCAATGACTCATCTATGCTTTTCATAATTTTCAAACACAATCTATTACGTATGAACTGCTAAAACTCACAGACCATGATTATGGAAACCTTTTTTTTTTAATCAAATTGTCAGTGTTCCTATTGAAATTATGAATGAAATAGAAAAAAAATCAATTTACATTTCATTGCTGTATAACTGGCTCATAAATAATTATTTAATTTTTTACTCTTATTATGGAACAGCTTGTAGTGGAGATGATAATAGACAAATCAAACTGTATGGATGAAAAAGGCCCTGGGAAAGGTATGCGTTACGATGCAGAATGGTAAATGGAATGCCTCCTTATGAAAATTAAGAGTCATAGGACTCTTAGGCTCGAGCTCGGACCTACAAACATTTACGCGCAAATAATCTGCTACCCCTCCCCTGCCCTGATACTATCCGTCGACTTCTTAGCTCTATGCCGTGTAATTTTGGTTTCAATGGGAGGCTTTACTCTCAATCAAACGGCAGTTACAGGCCTTGGATTTGGATTTTTGGCGAGGATCGCTGGTTTGGGATGAGAACATGAGATGTCCTTGTCTAAAGATGTGAAATACGACGCCAAAAAATGCATTTTGAGGGATTTATCGACTACGGACAGGAAGAGATTGAAGATAACCATACGGAGTTTACCGATCAGCTAGCAGACCATGCCCTTGTCTTCATATTTCGCCCATACAGATCGTCATGGATCCAGCCTATCACTGTCTTCGCCACTAAAGGAGCGGCACCTGGTCACGTCACTTCGCGACTGCTTGCAAAATCAATTGTAGTCCTAGAAGCAGTGTTTGCTCGAGTAACGTTGGTCACTTGTGATGGAGCTCAAACGAACAAATGAGCATGGGTGGATTGCGGAATCAGTGGAAAGCGCGACAAAGGTGGAAAGATTTCGTGTTCAATGAAGCATCCAACGGCAATGGAAGAAAGCGAGAGGATATGGTTTCTCCAAGATGTTCCGCACTTGTTCAAGTATGTGAGAAATCACATCTTCTCCCAAAGAAGGTTGGTGAAACCTCGACAGAAGAAACCAGTAAAAGAAAAAGGCATGGTAAGCACCAAGGATCCAGTGCCTACATCGTCATTACCAGCACCTGCATCGTCATTAGCAGCGCCTGCATCATCATTACCAGCGACTGAATCGTCATTACCAGTGCTTGCATCGTCATTACCAGCCCCCAAACCATACTTTATCGATCAAAAGATACAAGTAGCTACTAGTATGTTCAAAGCAAATGAATGTTAGGTTGATGGCACAGGCTAATAGTATTATAATGAAAAAAACGTTTTGGTCAGCCACTCATCATTTACCCTTACATATTTTCAGATCTTATCACATTCCGTTGCAAAAGCTTTTGAATTTTATCGCTTGAAAAATCCTGACATAAGGGAACCTTTCAAATAAACAGAAACTACTTAATTCATGTGCCAGACGCTTAACGATGCGTTTGATGTTTTAAACGGAAGGAAATACCAAGATAGAATAACCATCTATATTTGGGACAACCGAAAAGAAAATTTCGCTCAATCTCCTTCAGGCGATAAATGAAACAGAAGAACATTCCTTGGAGTCTAAATCGAATAGGTGCTCTTTCCTTTCCGATACCAGTTTAATGGCCATGCGAAAAACCATAACCAGTGCAATTGAGCTAATTGAATTTCTACTAACGACATGCAAATATGCTTTCGTCCTCAGTGAAAAATTCAACCAAGACTGTCTTGAGGTATAATCTAACATCAAAACATTTTGGTTACACATTTTATATGATGACTTAATTGCACTTAATATTTTCAGCGATTTTTTGGTATTGTCAGATCCTGTGGAGGTTGGCAGGATGCCGCCACTGCTAGTACTTTTCTGCGGATTTATAGGATGCTTTCAATTTACGTTCCTGTAAATAATGCTCTCCGTATTGACGGCAACATCGACGAGGAAGAGAGAATGCATATCCTGACAAGTTACAAATATTGTATGCTAAAAGGTTTTAAAGAGAACGTAGACAAATCAAAAAAGATGAGGGAGAACTTAAAAGATGCTCTATTGAAAGAGCTGATTTTTGCTAAGAATAGAGAAACGGAACAAAAAGATAACTTGGATTTGGTTCAGTCCAATGGAACGTACTACAACTGTGGTTGCCTTATTTTCACCAGAAAAGAAGAGATTAATTGTGAAAACTGCCTAGATGCCCTAACTGCCGAAAAAAGTGAACTTCCTAGTGAATTCTACGCTGCACATATTACCAAACTAAGGAGCAAAGGATTTCTACGCTTCGCTTCACTCGGTTTTTACTACACCATTGCCAAGGCGGAGAGGATCCTTCAGAAGCACTTCAAACAATCACATCAAGCCTTAATAAGGGATTCCTTCCAGCTAGTCATTAGGGAAGTTGTTGGTGATGGCCTCAGTCTTCCCCCCATATGCTGTGGAGCGCATCGACATGAACAACTATCATTTCTCATTTACGAATATGTTGTATTGCGCTATCACATTGAAGCCAAGCGCTTCAAAAATGATGCCCTCCAATAATTAAAAAGTAGCTAACATAAACACCGAAAAATGTCATAAATGGTTACGTTATTTATTGAAAATGTCTGATAAAAAAAATAAATTGATACGTTCTGATAAATAACAATTAGTTTAATTTGTAATGTTAAATTCCAGCGAAATGCCTTCCTTTCCGCATACTTCACCATGGAAATGAATGACCGACCAGGACAGCCAGCGCCCCAAGCGGATGCCCCAATTTTATTTTCAAGAATAAGCAGACGACAGTCCGTAGCCCTCTAAGTTTATAGACCATGATTCCAGTCTCGCGCAAGACGGAAAAATAACTAAAAAATCTATTCTTTACAGGATAATTTGGGCTTCAGCATTTTGAATTAAATTTCACCTTAATCGAAAGCTCTTGACAAGGGTTTTTCATTTATATTAAATTTAACTTCTTCTGACTCTCCGTTTAGTTGTAATTTGGATTTATATAGCTGGACACGGCAGCTTTATTAAAACGTTAAATTTCATTAATTTTTATCGTGATCAAGATATAACTGATGCACAAGACCTATACTAATTATATACAAGGAATATTTAAGGAAACAACGCATTGTATTTGTAAATTAATTAAGACATTCACCCGATTTCATCATCAGATAATTATTAGCTAGAGTCTCTGATAATTTTAATGAATGAATTAATCTGATGAAGTCTACATTCTTCTCATCAGCAATCATCAGCATCTTCGGAATCCTTGTCTTCCTCCAATGATAAGTCACAATCATCTGCATCGCTGGTTGAATCGGCGTCGTCGTCCCTACCATAAAATAAAAGTTCTCCCGCTTTACCTTCTTCGATACGATCTAAAAAACCTTCGTCTTCGTACGTAAAACCGTCTTCCACTTTTTCATAGAGATCGGTGGCGTCGCTTATGGTTTTAAGCAGACGGGAAATTTCCAGGCGTTGAAGCAGGTCGAGACTCACGGACAGGAGCGATTCTGGCGCTAACATTTTCTCTCTGTCGATCTTCCTTTGCTGGATCTGACCATCTAGCCCATCAACAAGACGATCGCACGATCGAATAAACATTGCTATTTCAATTTTATTGAGCTCGATAGCTTCTACATAATTCAGGCTTAGCATCCAATCATCAATAAGATCATAGTCTTCGGCGACGGTACCTGCATAATAAAATTAAAATAAGTTGGAGATCATTATCATCATCATAAACGTTGCACCTGCGTGGAGTCTTACAGAACCGATTGAATTGCAAGATCCTCACGCTACTAGTTCCAGAATTGGAACAGAAACGTATAATACAAGTAAAATTAGTATACTGTTGACACATTTCCCCAGAGCACAATACATACTTATTGTCTCCAAGGAATCCACATTATTAAGAAATTCAGTTGGAAACATTTGATGAAAACTGTCATTCACTTCACATACTCGCTGGTGTGTAACAGTCTTTCTGTGAACAACTTTGTCATATGCAGCACATAGGTGGGTTCTGCAAGTTTGACATTTAACTGGGGTTGAGCCTACTCTGCGGCAGTTCGAACATGCTGCTTCATTACATACTGGCAAACTTTCTAAGATTGACTGGTGAAATGAAGTTCTGTTTTTACTCCACAGTTGGTCTTAGGTTTGAAGCTCGATTAGTAGATCGTATATTTCTTCTCCTATGAACATCACTTTATGCTTTCCTTTCAGAATTCAAGCTTGCTCGCAATTCTTTAACAGTCGAAACCGACGAATTTTAAGCCCCTTTTTCATCCATCCCTTCTACCAATTTGCTAACTGTCTACACCACCTAACCTTAGCTGTTTTGCTGCAAAAAAATCACAGATGTAAAACGAGAAACAACGAAGGAATAAATTAGCATGGCTGCCCTGGTTCTTGACAGCTGCCTCGAAAAATCGATTGGAGACTCGATTACCAATAGTTAAGGCAAACGGCTCAGGTCCAACCCCGGACCTAACAGGCGACCGCTAAATAAATCCAAGGTTGAACCTGAGACTTGGAGACTATGTTACTCCCTTCAAAAGTGCAGCACCAAGCGGAAGTCTAGAGAGATAGCGTTGTAGTGCATGAAATCTCTGCCTGGTGCAGCACTTTCGCAGGTAGTGAGCCCAAAAAAGTCTTAAAAATTTTGTTCTCGAAAATTACACGTGGGGCGGGGCTTATTTACAGGCATTAACAACGAAGTACTTGAACCATCTAATCTATTACTCTGGCCATAGACTACTCTAACTTAAGGACGAGACTCTTCGACAATTCCTATATCGGTTAGGTAATTTTTTATTTTTAAAAATTTAATTTAACATAAAATAATAATTATTGATTTACCAAATATCCAATGGATGTATGGAAAATTAACCCTTAATGAGATATTTTTTCTTTTCTATCAGAAAAAAAGGAAATAGGGCGGGCCGCTGGTGCCATATGGGAACCAAAATCCTAATCCATTTCTTGTTTTTTTCCACAATTTCGAGTTCAGTTGTCAATCAGCAAGATTTGTGATTTTTTGTTGATAGATGGCACCGTTGGCCCGCCCTTTTCCCCCTCCTTATGCAATTAAAATCGAAATATCTCCTTAAGTTATACGTTTTTTAAAGAAAAACTTATGTAGTTAGAATAACATTTAAAGCTGTATTTAATGATATATATTTTTGTTTTTTCGTGAAAAGAGCCCACCCGACAAGCTTTAACACGGAGAGATAGGGAAAGAGTCCCGTCCTTTAGTTAAAGTAGTCCATGCTCTGGCCTAGGTGGCTATTGTTGATGTACATACTTGCAGACTGTAAATGTATTGTATTATATTTTTTCAATAGATGTTTTTCACTCCTTTATCGGTTGAGTAGGGTTGGGACCGAAGCGGCTGTTGCGCTTTGGTAGAACACCGCTAGGGCGTCAACCCTGACGCACGGCAACGTCCTTGACGCGTCGTATGCCCAATCCACAAGTCTTTTCTTCTTCTTCTTCTTCTGTGTATATTTTGGTGCCTCCCGTGTGGCGTTGCCAGTCCAGGAGCGGGTTGTCCTGAGAGACCAAGTTTTGGCACCAGCGAATTTGCTAGTATAATAGTCTACGTAGTTACGTTTTCTTTTTTTTTTACAATCGTTTGAACAGACCGGTGTCCCAGATGAATTTTAGCATCAAGTCTCGTATTTTGAACTTGATCTTCGATTCACAGTCTTGAGGTGGATTTAATAAGGTAGGCATGTTAAGCTGAAGGTTTTGCTCAGTAAAGAATTTCGCCAATCAGGGCTGCCACTTCTAGGGATATTTCCCTTTTTAGGGGGATTTTGGTCCTTTTTTTGTAATCTAGGGGGGAAGATTCTGAAATCTAGGGTCTAGGGTCTGTCCAGGTTGATTAAAAAAATATAAGGGATTTAAAATTTTTTTCGCCTTAGTTTATTGGTCGTTAAGGATTTTATGGTTAGTGGGTGATAAATATGGCACCACTGGTGCCAAATTGCTATTCCCGCCTTTAAAAAAAAGACATGTTATGAGAGCCACCAAGTGGTCAATCGCGGTAAAAAAATACATCTAAATTGTGAATTGGGGTACTACAGCAACTACAGCTACTACTAGCCTACTACTACAGCAACAGCCAAGAGCCCAAGACCCAAGAGGCAACAGGCGTAAACATTCACTTACGAGTTATGACGATTGGCGATTTTAGACGAAGCGTGAATGACGTCAGAATCAATTTGTGAATCTAGAAAGTTAAAATTAAAAAACAAATGGTATGAACACATTTTGTTAATATGTTTTGTTGTTTTAATATCAACGGAAGCAATTTTTTAATTTCTAATGTGATGTTTTTGTGATTGTTTCATGCGTTTATTTAATCCAGTAAACAAAAGTACAAAGATTTCTAGTTTTTTTATTAAAACTTAAAAGGTAATGACTATAAGGATAATAAATTTCTGAACAGTTATTGAAAAATCTAGGGTAAAATTTAGGGATTTAGAAAAAATACATTTAGGGATTTTTCTGGGTATTTTTTTTTTTGCTTTTAGGGTTTTGTGTCCCTAGACTGGCAACGTTCCAGGGTTCCCCCTTCTCAAAAAGTGGCAGCCCTGTCGCCAATGTTTCTCTGTGAGAAGCGTAGTGCGTGCATTCGATGAGGACATATAGCGGTGTTTCAGGGTTGGAGCAGCCACAGGAGCAAAGCGGTGAGACTGTGTAGTCGAATTTTGAAACGCGATCGTTTAGGTGTAGACTGTTTGAACGAATCTTGTGGAGTATGCTTTTCTTTTGTCGGCAGGGATGAATTAACCATGGGTCAGGCGTCAAAGATCTTCTCGGGTGGGAGGAAAAAAAACATGGTGGCTTTCTAGGTAGGCTGTTGTGATTTTCCACCACGCTTCATGGAAAGTTTTCGAGATATGTTTTGCTGAACTGGTACTAACTATCTTTTCGCACAGAGAATCAACCCTGGCAGCATTCGCCAGCCAGTCTACTACGTCGTTCTCGGGAATTCCAATGTGACTTGGAACCCAGAATAGGGTGATTTTTGTCCCGGCTGAAAGGGTGTGCAGAGCTTTGTTTCGGATGCTGATTGTGAGCTTGTTCGTGGAGCGTGGGCTATTTATTGCTTGGATGGCGCTAAGTGAGTCCGAAAATATGCGAATCTCTGCCGTGGACTCATTTTCCGTGAGTTCAGTTGCTTTTTTTATGGCCATCAGCAAGTCTTTTCTTTTTTCATGGAAAGCAGACTGCCTTCTACTATGTCAATTGAATTATCTCGACATTCGAAAGCAACTCAAGCCTTGATTAGTTAAAAACGTGTTTTTGTGAGTCAATAGTGTATATTGTGAGGAATTGTGGAAAAAATGACTATGCTTCACGATCAAATGCTTGAATATTTCTTCTTTGTTGGTTGGTGGAATGAAACCTGCAAGAAATGGACTATATTTCCACAAGTTTTCTGGGATGATATATGGGCAGTCACACTGAACTAGTTTGAGTTTTTCTATATATCTCGCCTTTTCCAAAACGCAAAGGCTGATCAAATGGGACGATAGTTTGAAATGTTCAGTCATTTTTTCCACAATTCTAGATATCTCGCCTTTTCCAAAACGCAAAGGCTGATCAAATGGGACGATAGTTTGAAATGTTCAGTCATTTTTTCCACAATTCTTCACAATATAAACTATTTACTCACAAACAACACGTTTTTAACTAATCAAGACATGAGTCTCTTTCGAATTTCGAGGTAATTCAATTGAGACAGCAGACGGCAGTCTGCTTTCCATGAAAAAAGATGAAGACTCAACACAGTCTTCATCTGTCCACGGAAACAGATCCGTTTAGATTGTCGGTCAAAAACGGATCCTCCGAGTGGTGGGGAACGGAATTGTTTTCGATCACTCTGCGTACGGCTTATTCCGATTCGTTTCCGTTCAACGTAGTCTCCGTGGCGGGCGTTTATTGTTTTTGTTTTTTTCTTTTGATTTGGTTTTAAAGTTAGTTGTATTTGTGTTTGTATTTTTAAAATCTATATATATGTTTAAAAAGAATAAACTTTTTTAGTGAAAAAAAATTGCTGTATTTCATTTCTTTTAGAACCACGAAACAAATTTTACATTAGAACAGAAGTAAGAATATATTATTATTTGATAGGTAATATTAATGAATTTCTTGCCATTTAACGAATTTTATTTAGGATTAGTGAAATGCATAAAATGTTTACAGTGTTACTCAGCCAAAGCTTTAAATTTGCATTTAGTGTGTTGGCTGCGTTTTCCCTCCACGTTGGGAAGTACACTTTTTTATTAAGAAGGTAATCTATTGTGGCATTGTAAAAAAATTAACACACTTATCAATCACGTTACTTATTTCAAAAAATTTTAATATTAAAGCCCTGACATCACTCTTTTTTTTCCTTTTCCAGGTATCGGAATCCCACTAGGTTGACCGGGGCAACAACCAACAATTGAATAGTCAATTAAAAAGCAACCTTCTAAGCCTACCATCAATAACTAAGAATAAACCAATAAAGCTAATTAGGTATTTTTCAATGTTCAAATGTAATTAAATAATGAAATAATCAAAACAATTTTTTCGTGTCACTCTTCACTCATTGTATTTGCTTTATGTTGTTTATGAATAAAACACTTGCTGCTTACTCTTTAAAACACATTGAGTTTTTATTTAAATGTACTTGTGTTTACATACATTCTTGGTAATTTGAAACGTTGGAATAATAATAATGAGAAGTTAGAATTCAAATTTGAATTACGCGCGTAAATAATGACAGCATAGCTAAACAATCACACAAAATTGGAACGCCCGCCACGGAGACTATGTTGAACGGAAACGAATCGGAATAAGCCGTACGCAGAGTGATCGGAAACAATTCTGTTCCCAACCACTTGGAGGATCCGTTTTTGACCGACAATCTAAACGGATCTGTTTCCGTGGACAGATGAAGACTGTGTTGGAAGACTTGGGGATTGAGCATACAACGCGTCAAGGACGTTGCCGTGCGTCAGGGTTGACACCCTAGCGGTGTTGTACCAAAGCGCAACAGCCGCTTTGGTCCCAACCCTACTCACCCGATAAAGGAGTGAAAAACATCTATAGCGGAAACGCTGGTCCATGCAGTTAAAGTGATCACGATATTCTGCACTGTTGCTGTTTACATTTGGCATTCATAACTGAAATGGCCCTCCTACGTACATATCTGTTAACAAATCGCATTTCAGTATGAAATTTCTGGTCAAAATTTAATAAGTCGTCTGACAGTTTATCTTACTACACTAGGCTCGTTTAGTTGTACGAACACAATCTCGCGGAAAACGTGATAACGTTCCTGAAGTAAATGCTGTATCGCAATTCCATGCTTCAACTAATCAACCAGAAAAAGGCAAAATGTATGATAAAAAACCATTCAAGTTTATGTGTGAAAAGGGTAAAGCTTACATGTGGTGTTCTTGTGGTCACAGCAAAACACAGGTAACAATAATTTATATGACTTAGCATTCACTTAGATCCCATAATTTTTATTTCTCAGCCCTTTTGTGATGGCACACACAAGAGCCCCTTTCTCAATATCAAGTTAAGGCCAGTTCGCTTTGTCCCCGAAGAAACAAAAGAGTACTGGTTCTGCAATTGCAAGCAAACTAATAGCCGCCCTTTTTGTGATGGATCCCACAGAAAAGAAACAGTGTGAGTGATGAACCTGGCATGTATGAGATGAACTGCTCTACTGCCAAATGTCTAACAGCCTATACCTGTAATACAAAATTAAATAGTGAAATAAGATGGCTCCAAACATGCTAATAACTATAAAGTCCCACTATTTTATCCAGTTTGGTGACCGCAGTTCTTATATTTAACATGAACCTTTAGTCAAATGCATTTTTTTCTTATAAGCCCGATGCCCGATGCTTCGAGTACGAGTACGACTAGTATGTTCAGAATTGAATTGGATGGCAATTAACAAAGCGTGGTTGAAATCCAGATATGAAAGATAATATTTCTGGGCACAAATCGGGATAAACGAAGTAATCGCTCGAGTAATCGTTGGCGTAAACCGGGTTTGGAACCCAGTGATGGAACCGGATATTTCATTGCCCTCTTGAAACCCGGGTAGGTTGTGGGCACAAAAAAAAATAAATAAACTAATAAAACATAAGACTTATCCAAACTCCCAAATACCTACTCGTTTGAAAGGGGATAGAGCCCCATGGGAGTGTTCATTCTTTTTCCACCAATGAAAATTGTCATTCGTCGTGAAAAAAAAGCACTCTGGCTCGTGGAGTGGGACGTAACGATCGGGCAACGATATTGAAAACAGGGACGGTTTTAAGATCAGCTGTTTTATGTACGCACATGACATTGTGAATTTCTCAAGAGTATGTATATTTTCACCGATTTTTACCAAATCATCGTCTAGTCAGTTGTTAGATCAGCCTTTTCCTATATTTAGTGATTGACACTAGCGTTGTCTTAGAACAAAGCTGTTGTCTCGTTTAGTGTGAACGTCGGTACCATTACAAAGAAAAGAAAAAAGTTGGCCTAATTGTTCGATTTCTGATCTACCTGGTAAATGGCCAATCACCAAGAATGGTAAATGGTTTTCTTGATAATTATGCGTTTCGTTTTATGTCAGTAACGGCCCCATGGAAGTGAGGGCGCCATCGGTAGCACTAAACAAATGTTTTGCTATGAGTAACTCCATTCTCTCATTTTATGACCACGTCTGTTCCATGCGTTGCCATGGCAACAAAAAGCCATGAACAAAGCAAACGAAACATGCCAGAGCCAAATGTTTTTGGCTGCCTCATGCAACGCATTAACTTGGTATAGCAATGGCCATCCGTGTGTTTGGATTCGATGTTGGTTTGGGCGTTTTTTTTATCCTCGTCCTGTGGCTCATCGCTTTGACTCTGATAGTTATCTTTTGCCGAATCCGCACTGTCTTGTCGCTAATTTTTACCTGCGTGGCAGCCGTCCTAACTGCTATATTCTTGGCTCTCCCGCGGGCGGACCAGCAGGATGACGATGGCTATCCCCTCAACAAAATCAGCTCGTCCAAATTTGAAATCGTGAGTAAGATACGTAAATTTGGAAGATTCGTGTAAAAAAAACACACTCTCAAATAATATATTTAAATTTATATTTAGATCATCGACTCATTCTTCCTAGGAAGAATGATATTATTGGGCACCTTAGCTGTGAGCACTCTATTGGGGCTAATCCTCCTATTTTGTTTGGAAGTGGTCCAACCTAATCGTAAACCAGTTGCGGGATGCTTGGTCTACCAACAAACCTCCAGTCAACAAGAACTGATTGAAAATATCCATTAGGCCGACATTAATAACGATCTGTTGACTGACAACCATTTTTCATTGTCTTCCAAAATTGATTGAAATGTCAGCTATGCATATTTTGATCCCCAGTGAACGCAATCCCAATTTCGTCTAGCAAATACAATTAAAAGCCTTACCTATTTGAATTTTTAGTATCTGGTTGTTGGTTGTTGTTTTTCGTTTTCTTTTCTTACTTTGTATTTTTACCGACGTGTAGGGTGAATTACAGCGACATAGACCCCTACTGGGATTATTTTCCTAATTCATCATTAATGATCCCAATTTATCAATATTGATCTCACAATTTTTTATCTGCCCCTTTTGTATAGGAAAATTGTATTTTTTTTAAGTTCACTTTTTCTGTTATCCCATTTTCCCTTTGCTGTCTTCATGTAAAAAAAAAGTCATTTGTTATCCCGCATTTGAGATTTCTAAATCATTGGTGCGAGAGGGCTTAGCCATTCGTTAAGCGATGGACAAAGTTTTTCGGTGATGATCCAGAAACAAGTAGTCTAAATGCCTTCGTTATACTGAAATGTGATAGAAATAATTCTTACGTACTATTCGAAATGTTGGAACGTTCTTCAAACGCCATGCCAACTGAGTCGCGCTTGGATTCCTCTGCCTGTTTTGTGAGACATATCAAGGCGAAGACAATTCCTCATTTCAAGTATAAGCCGGTTCAAGCCAAATGATTTAAATCTGTGGTAATGGCAAAATTCATTCGTTCGTCTAGTACAATTTGCAAGACAGGAATGCTATGCAGATCTCTAGCTCCGGATTTTAAAAAAAAATAAATAAAAAAAAATAAATCTATCTAAAATAAAAGCTGCTTCTAAATGACCCAATTAAGAAAAATTTAAAAGAAGAATTTGGGTGTTAGCCTGTTGCTTGTTCTATAACACTGGAATGAAGAAAACCCTCATCGGACGATAACAAGCATTAGGCAGATAATTAAGCAAACAAAGACGAGTCTGTCGCGAATCTGGTTCACTTTTAATCATTTAGACTGACCGGAAAAGTACAAATTACAACCGCAATATGAATTTTTAAAAAACAAAACAAAACAAAAAACAAAAACAAAAAAAAAAAAAAAAAAAAAAAAAAAAAAGGGCGAACAGGTCTTAGAACTACTTAATCTTGACAGTGGAATTTAGAGATCTTGACCCATAAAATGGCAAAAATAACAAAGCATGCATAAATTATACTGACGAATTTTTATTCGTTCGTCCTTACCATGACTACCAGCGAAAAATAGACACCTGGTAGCCTATAGCTGAACAACTTGCATGGGAATTGCTCCTTTTTCTTTTTTTTTTTTCGTTTCATTTTATTTATTTTAATCAAGGCCTAATCTTCTAACCTACGTCAGCATAGAAAGCTAGACTGGTTTAATCAAAGTTTCTTTAAGTACGTTGTTGCGGTTACTTTTAAACCTTAATTTCTCAAAAGCTTTGTTTGGCTCTAAAGGAACAAGAACCCTAACGAAAAGTAAACAGACGAACAGACAAACAGGAACTATTGTTTCCGCTCCTTATTTAAATGCGGAGAAAATCTAATGGTAGATAGGGAGCCACATGCCCAGTCACGCATTACATGATGATGCAAAGACAGAGACATGACCGCCATTACAGAGAATCGCCCGCCCCCAATCTTTGCTTCTCACCTTAATCCTTCACGTCTCGTGGACAAATGGTTAAACGTCAACTATCGCATTACAGAGTTTGTTAAAGAAGTTAAACTTAAATGCTGGATTACAGACCAAAGTGAAAAAGAATCGTTTTTTCAATTCGGGCATTCCTTTACTATATGTATCTAAGCTGCGCTAAGCTGTTAATAGTCAAAATCTAACCACGATCTAACGGTGAAAAAGCGCCATACTTTTGTGACATTAATACAATTTATTTATTTCTATTGTTTTATTGTTTGTTTTTTTGTTTTTTTCAAAATTGGCAAAAAATTGTAACGTCTGTATAGCAGGAGCACAATGTAGGAGGTTCGTTCAGTCCAAGTGCGTTTGGTTTTAATTTTTTTAAATATTCAATTCGTTGGCTTGTTCAAAAAGATCCGCTAGATGGCTTTCGTGTCGGTGGCAGGTGACAGGAAAAAGGAACAAAAGGCAGAAGCCTGAGGGGAAAATGAAGTAGAAGTGTTTTGCCGTGGGCAATGTACGAAGAGTAGGAAAAGAAAAGGGGACTGTAAGAGCGTCCCCTAGTTTCAAGTTGGTTCTTCCGAGTTGCCAGTGGTTTCGCCTGTAGTAGTCGAAAGGACTTGGCCGTCGACAGTGAACAAAGCGAGCTGGTCTCCATTAATAGTCTTACACAAAGCAAGAAGATCCTAACGCTAGTGAACAAATCCATCCCAACCATATCAAGTGCGCCTGCGTCTCTACCCGAGTGGAACTCTCGTCGTCTTCAGCCAGCATGTGTCGTGAAGGAGAAATGACGGACACAATGTGCAGAGTGAGCGAGAATCGTGTTTCGGCATAAGGAAACGTCAAATTAGATTTTCCCTAGTGGTGGTTTGCTGCTTTTGAATTGCACATCAGCTTTTAGACGGTAAATCGCACCGTGTGATGGCAAGCGGACAGCAACAATATCGAAAGCATCCAGAATACTCAATGCCTGCTGCCACCCCAATGGATCAACTTATGCAGGGACCTCTGGTGGCTTGGGTATGTTTTCCACTAGCCCTCATCAATCGCTATTTACAACCTTGGTTTTATTGTCATTCTATTATCGCGACGGACAGGTGCGAACCTTCAAAGATGACGACGAAAACCGCACAGAACTGGATTACTCTCAGCTGATCGATGGAGCCTTTCTTGACAACGTCTTCTCCAGACTGTGAGTCCATTTTGCTTCTACACCTATTTCAAGAAAAAATATATATTTGAGTATTGTTTTGCGTGTTTATATTTTAACGAGCACATCTGTGACGAATAACTTAACGAATATCTCCAACTCGCTCCCCCCCCCCCCTAACACCACGGCCGGATGTTCACACAAGCAACGAAGCAGGTTGACCGGAAGGGGAAAAAAATAAAAAATACAAGAGAATGAGGGAGGGGTGGGATTTAAAAGCAATTACATTGATTTTTTTTTGTGTTGTGCTCCTATTTTAGACCCGTCACTTGACAAAAGGGAAAAGAGAGTTTTTATTTTTATTTTATGGACATCAAGGGGTCGACAGAAACAAACGAGGAGGGGGGGGGGGAGAAGATTAATTTTTACGGGTGACCGAAAACAAGTTTCAGACGATCAGGTGGTTCTGGTTGATTGTCATGCTGGTGTTCGCCCTTGGATACGGGGTGCAATGAAGGTTAACTGCAAAAGAAATCCATTTCCAATAAACAATTCCGCACTAAAGTTCAATCAACGGAAGCTCATTGTTCGGAAATGAAGAGCTTAGTTTTGAAAGCTTGTTTACGAGAGACGAATAAAGGAAATCTATTAATTAGAGGCGGTAAGGCGCTACAGTACGGAGCAGGCACCGTTTTCATTTAGAAAAAGGAGCGAAACGGAAGTATGAATCGATTTTACCGTTGGCAAGTAAAGATAAAAAAATAAATAAATAAATAAACTGGCGTCTTCATTGTTCTGATCCGTCCTTTCGAGTTCCGTAGCATTTCAGTAGGCCGAAGATGAGGATCATTAAAATTCGCCTACAGGTTCTTTGAATGGACTTGTCAAAGTTAAGGACATCGGAAATTGGGCCTCTATTTTGTACCATGCAGAACGAAAGCAGACATGCAAGGCCAACTACCTACAACTACCTAGCTTCATATTGCTTTAGGAGTGGGGGTGGGCGAGAGTGTCCGAGTGGTTGAAATGGCGTCATCTTCCGCTGATGGACTGGTCGGTTCCATCTGTCTTTGGCGCAAAATACCCCCACAAAAAGTGAATGGAAACCCGTCTAGTTTGTCGGTGGGCTGACGTCACTTCCTTTTGTGTTGCACCCGGACGAGGAAATGAGTCGAGAAAGGGGAAACTTGATGGTGTGGCAATAGGAATCCACTAGTTCTCTCGCCGGTGGGCGACCAACGGCTGGAACCGTTCCGTTTCGGATGCCTTCGCAAGTTCGCCTTTTTTTTTTTCATTGTTGTTTGTTTTCGTCTTTTTCTTTTTCAGTTGTCGGAAATTTCGGAAGTTTCCAACAGGTCTGATGGTTCCTTTGTTTCTTATCGCTTTGATAGCTTCTGACTTGGTGAATCTTATCAGACGAAGTCTTTTTTCGGCCTCTATTTTGTCGTATAGCTTCCCTTAAAAAAAAAAAAACAAAAAAAAAAAAACTTTTCCTTCGTTTATCTGTACCCGAACAAATAATTCGTATTTACAATAGGACGTTTGTCATTGGATATCCTCTTTCTCTTCTCCTCTATGTAGTACCGTACCCAATCCACCATAACTCGTATTCAATTTCCAAGAAATCCGACGTAGGATATCCCAGGTCGGACGTTAAGATTTCGACTGTCGCCGTCTTCGTCGCATTTTGTTGCATCACATCCGCCTTATTTGAAAATATTTTACAATAGCATTTGCACGAAACCGCAATAAAAGTCGATGTTCCGTGATGTCGTGTCAGTAGGCGTACCACCGGCGCGCACTTGCCCGATACCCTCGGTTCTTGGAATATTAGTTTAACTTTCTACAACGGCGTCTGCCGAACCACTTGGATATCTGATAACTGAGCAAAAACATGCTGCACAAGGGCCCGAACAAAAGAATGCCTCGACCTGTTTTAACGGAGACGACAAATATGGTCATCTCACAACGATCCGTTTCACTTAGTAACTGCCTTCACCAAGTGTAGAACGTCATTTTGCTTGCCATTAAGTGGGGGCAATCCTGCGGACGCGACCACATAGCCATTTATTTGGCAATACTGCCGCTTATATCAGCTTAATGCTCGGTCATTATTCTTTTTTAAGATTTCACTTTCATTTATTATCGTTTATTTTATTTTTTAGTTTTTATGTGGAAAGAAGATTGTCTGTCAATATTGTCGTTCTCACCGGAATATAAAAGCGTGTCGAAGAAGTTCGCTTTCCCTTTCATTCGTTTCTCTTCTGAACCCGTCACGTCCAGTTCGTGACGTACCCTTTTTGATTTATTTTCATTATTTCTTGTTCTCCCTGATTTCTCTGTCGAAGAATAGAGACCATTGATATTGGCACCGTGGAGCTAACGTCATCGGGGAGGACTAAGACGAAGGCACGGAATCAAATTGTTGTTATCATCCTTTGTTTTTTACACCTCTTTAAGAGCCGCTTCAGTGAAAGACCTCACTCATCGTTGGATTAATATTTAAACCCGTAGTTTAGCTTAAGAGAAGAAAAAGGAAGTTAAGATAAAACCGGCTTCTTCGTTAAATCTTCCTTTTTTGGCGAGTTCATCAACCGGTCGTAGACTATTCAACTAGAGATGTTCATTCGATTGTTCACGAGGACAACGCAACGCCTTACTATTGTCAATGTTTCCATTCGTTTCCATCTAACGGCTCGCATTTCTTTGCTTCGTCCTGAAAGAAGCTGCCTCAATTTAGAAAACAGCATAACAAAGGCCTTAACGTTGCCTCTGACACTCGCCCTTTATGTCGACATTCGTTCTCACTTTCTCTCGGCGCTTGTCGGTATAAAGCAGTCGACGGTATCTTTTAAATACCGTTCTCAACACTTTTTCTTTTAGAGTCTAATGCTGCTGATTATTCCGGATCGATCCGGTCCCCAATGGAAGTCATATGATCGACGAAAAGACACATGTCTGAAAAAAATAAATCAAAAATAACAATAAAAAAAAAGGTGTTGAAAACATCTAGAGATTTCGGTTGAGTAGGTTGACCGTGAAACCTATCGGGTCACGATTCGATGTCATAACGGTACAAGCGGCTTCTGAAACAAGTCCTACGACTCACGTTCATCTCCTTATGAAGGGCTCAACCGTTTCGTAGAAATGCCATTTTTAATCGATAGCGCAATGAATCGAAGGCGTTATTAATGCGCACTACTCAACAGAAATAGAGAAAGAAAAACCAAAACAAAAAAACAAAAAAACAAAAACAAAAGAGAGAAAATAAAATGGGGGAGCGCAATGAACTCGGTACCTTGGAGAAAACATTGCTGGGAAAAAGGTTCCGGCCAAGTCCGACTTCACCGTTGCAACGAAGAAAACAATAATTCGAATTGTTCTTCCCTCATGGAGTTCTCTCTACATACATACACAAACACACACACACACACACACACACACACACACACACACACAAAAAGGCAAAAGACAAGAGAAAGTTTGGAAAAAAAAAGTGCGTTAAAACGAGGGAACGGAAGAAAAACAAAAACAAAAATGTGGACACACAAAAGATGAAAAAAAGCAAACCAGCAACGACCGCAATGTGCAAGAGAACTTCAATTGTAGCCTACAAAGTTAACACAAAGTTATGCTAGTTCCTCATCTAAAAAAAAAAAGGCAAAAAGAAATAGACTAAAACGCCTTTCAGGTGACGTATGGACTGCTGTAGGCAAACTGCAAGATTGAAGGCTAAACGCAACTAAACTTTCTCTCCTTATACAGGCAGCTATTTTTCCATTCGCTTTCGTTGTACATAATGTACAAGGTCTTGACCGACAAAATTTCAATGATGAAAGTCGTGTTCCCATTCCCATGTTTTAAATATGAGAAGAAAGAAAGAACGAAAGAAAGAAAGAAAACAAATTAATATTTCAAACGTAATCGGCTAACCGATCAACCTCCATTGCTTGGAATTCGTCGTCGAGAATGTGCGAAGGCAGCAAATTTTAATAGCGAATTCGTGTCCTGATAATGGTCGATTTTTCAAGAAACTGGTTAATGGTGAACATGCAACCACGATAAACATGTATACTGCTTATGACTCGCTGGCGATTTTCTCGTTCTCAAGTCACAAGGTATGAACCCTGCCGCACCGAGCCAATATGCTAATGATTTAGAGTGTGCTGGACTTATCAGCAGAAACAACCTAAAATCGATTAATGGATCGCGGGGTCGATATGACAGGAATGAGAACATGGCAGAGCGGAAAGTAGTAATTGACTTTGCATTCTTCTATTGGCACGAAGGGTAGCAAAACCTTGATCGCAGTTCATTGAATTTCGCAGAATAGCACCAATAATCAGATAAAAACCAAAGGCGACCGGACGTCAGTAGTGAACTTGGATGTAATGGTAGCCGCAGAAATGGCCGTCTCTGTGCCAATAGAGGAAGCCAGAATTTATTGATATGATATTTTATTTATTTATTTTTTTTTTTTTCGTGAAACATAGAAGCAGAGGCCACTACGTTAGCCAAGCAAAATGGCGACGCCGCAAGAGGCACTCAACGTTGCAGTGCGCAAGCACCACAGGGTTAGCACCGTTAGCCGTAAAATAACCCGAGGCCATAAAATTAAAGGGGGAACCGGAAGGTGCAAGAAAGGAAAAAAAACAAACAAAAAAGTCCTTTCCATAATATGACGAAAAACTCGTGAAAGACATTTGTGCCATCCTTTTTTCATTGTTTTTTAAGTTTGGAGACCGAACCTTGTATGGATTTATTATTAGCAGCAACCCAGTGTGTGTTTTCTACTTTTAACCTAGCATATGTCGACCTTCGATTTTTATTTAGTGACCCAAGAACGAATGGAAGAGCCCATATCCAGCCGGCAGAAGATGTTTACACTCGCATCCGGAACTTCGATTCCCTGGTACGAGCCGTTAAAGGATTCTACGAGGTAAAGCATAAAATATATATATATATATACGTATACAGTATATATAAAGCGTACTGTACGTAGATATTTCAGTTACATTCCATAAGTTATATTTGTTGTTTTCTTGTGACATTTGGCAGGACGTTTTGGGTCAATTTGTGTTAGTTCGCTTACCTGATCCAGTGACACTTGGTCGTGACCCGGACAGTGAGACCGGTTTAGCTGGAATGCAGACGCTCTTATTGTTGGTTCTTGGCTGTGCTGTTCAGGGCCCCAGCAAAGAGAGCGTCATTGAAGACATAAAAAGACTTCCTCTGGCAACTCAACACGACATAGTTAATTGTATACAACAGGTAAACGAGAACCGGGACTTAGTAGCCAACTATTTCCAAGGCACTTCTTATTTGGGTATCTATAAAAAAACAAAAGACAAAAAACCAAAAACCAAAAAACCAAATAAGAAAAAGAAAAAAAGGAAAAAGATAATGGTAATTGCTATAAAAGGAATTTTACCTTTTGTTTGCGAAAGAGTTTGAATCCATGCTGAAGCCTCGTGCGCTTCAAGCTTTAGATTGATTAGCCGACCAGACCATTAGCAATCTCGTCTTTTTTGTTATCGATAGGGGCTGTACGTCTTTCAAATAATAATGTCCGTGATGTTGTCCAAATCCATATTCCGTAATTGATTGAGATCTGTGTGAGGAAAGCTGCTATAGATTAATGCCCATCAGGCTGCACGTGCGTATTGGATGACTTATTTACTCTGGCATTTTTCACAATTCGCCCATTAGGTGGCTGACAACCCAGCATGCGTGTGGAACAAAGACTGGACAGAATGGGAATCCATCGAATCGTGCCATGGAACATGGGCGGACAAAGAAGAGCAACAGCAGCATCGCGAGGAATTGTTTAGAATTTTGGTTCAACATCTACGTCGGCTCGTCCAAGAAAGAGACGACTACGCCAACGTAAGATTCATATTTCTACGAATGCCGTTCCTGCCGGCCGCCTTTGGTTCTTATTGTTTCTCTTTGATTTTCAGCAATTTACGAACGTCGTGCTGAGGGAGCTGTCGAACAGCAACAATGCCAATTCAATGTCCTCCATTCAGCGCCACAGCAACGCGTCGCCGCAAAGTGGAGTCGTCGTTGAGCTGGCCGAAGCCAAAGCGAAGATCCGTCGCTGGCGCCAAGAACTGGAGGAGAAATGCGAACAAGTGGCTGAACTGCGCGATGAGCTCGACGCTCTCAAAATGCACTCGGTTAAAATCAAGCAGGAGAACATGGATTTGGTACAGGAAGCACGGCTGTCAAAGGCCCTGCGAGACGAGTTAGACATCGTCCGAGAAAGAGCGTCGAAAGTCGATCGCTTGGAAGCCGAACTGAACCGCTATAAAGACAAACTCAATGACATCGACTACTACAAGGCGCGCCTGGATGAGCTCCGCGAAGACAATCGGCTGCTGGAAGAGACCAAAGTCATTCTGGAGGGTCAGCTGGAAAGCGCCCGGCAACGAGCCGAACTTGTGCTGGACTTGGAAGGCGAGCTGCTCAAATGCAAGAGTCAGCTGACCAATTTGCTCGTGGAGAAGGAGGCTGATAAGGAACGGCTGAAAAAGCTGGCCGAGGAGAACGCTCATTGGCAGCTGTGCACCAAAAACTGTCTGAGCGAATCGGCGAGCCTAACGGCCGAGCTCGAATCGTTAAGAGCCCATCAAGCTTCGGCTGACGCCAGCAAAGATCAGTTTACCAATTTGGGCGAACAGATGAGCTCTGTGGACTTGCTGGGCAAAGCCCGCCGCTTGGAGATGGAAAACCAGCGGCTGACCAACCTTCTCTCGTCGACCAACGCTAAAGAGTCGGGTGTGCGAGGCGATAATGGCGAAAAAATATTGCAACTCGAAGGAGAATGCACTCGGCTCAAATTGCGTCTAGTAGACCTAGAAGAAGAGCGGCGAACTAAGGAGAGCCATGTGGCCGAGATGATGGCAGCCGTCACCCTGCGCGCTGCTGAAGTCGAAAAGCAACACCAGGATCTCCATCGCAACCACCAGGAACAACAAAATCTCATCGAAAATCTCAAGGTTCGCATCACGTGATTTTTGGTTTCTGGAATTCAACTTGGGAAAAGGGTGCAAGGCGAATCGCCTGCGATTCATACGCAACATTCGTATGGTGCTGCCATATTTCCATCGAACACGCTCGACGCAAACATATTCTACAATTGAAAAAACCAAAACAAAAAAACCCCCCAAAAAAAAAACCAAAAAGAAATTCTAATTTCTAGAAATCGCATTTTTCGTGAAAGCCTGTTTTTTTCTAATTTTATTCTCGCTTAGGTGGAACGATGCAAGATAGAAGAACTAGAATTACAAGTCTCTTCGCTTGGTGCTGAAAATCAAAAACTGCAGCGCTCCGCCGATCTCTTCCAGGTAAAGAAAACTTCGTTGCCTCCATGTCCATATACTGTGCGTATCATTACAACCGATCACATATTTCGTGTTTTGCTTCTGCCAGAGACGAGTGGATTCAGTTCAGAACGAGTCACGAGACCTCGAATCGGAGAATACTAAACTCCACAAGACCGTGGAGAGTTTGCGTCATTCGCTTCGACGCCTCAACGACTTGGAGAAGGAGAACACAGACCTTGAGAGCGAGAATCATCGACTCGATCGCGAAAGCAAAGGACTCCACAAAGAGATAGTTCGACTGAAGCAAGCCATAGAGGTTTGTTGGTCCCTCCCCCGTCCGCCCGAAAAAAAAAAGAAAAAAAAGAAAAAGAAAACAAAAAAATGGATAATAGCGATAGAACACGAGTTCTTTGATCGCGTGGTTGCGTTCTGCCTTCTTCCTTCTTCTTTCTTCTTTGTTTTCCTCCTTCCATACATTGTGTGTGCCCGCAGGCATTGCTGATATCCTTTCAGACCACGAAATTACCTTCGCCGTGTGTTGTTGCCGTGTCCTATGACAGAACTGAAAAACTTAGTCTGAACCCACCGACAAGCTGTCGGCTCCGTTTCGTTGACCATCGTGCGCGGGCGATAGTTGCTATTATCTTACTTCCCCGAGCGCAACCGGCAGCCTTGGAATCAAGAGTTTGCTGTCGTGACTTAACTGCTGTCCTAAACATGAGAGAAACCACAATCTTTACATCCTCTCCTTCTCATACGAAACACTTTTCACTTTGGTTCATTTAACGTGAATGCCTTCGATTTTCTTCTAGATAAAAGACGCCTCGCTGGACGAATTCAGCTCTAAACTTTCGACAGCCGAACGCGAGTGGAAACGATTGGCGAAGGAGGTGAGTGCGTTGCAGGCGCAAGGCTGTAAGCTGCGCGAGCTGGAACGCGACAACAAGGAACTCCAGCAGTCGTCGATTGTCGAGCACAAAACTCTGGTCGCCATCAGGTTTCTATCGAACGAATGGGCATGTTCGGTTTCGTTTTCATTCACGATAAGTCTCTTTTGCAGAGAGGAATTGGTTCAAGAGAAGATCCGCTGCCAGCAGTTGCAATGCCAGCTGGACACCAACTGGCGAACGCTGGAGATCGGCCGAGTCGAGCGCGAAACGCTCAAGAGTGCCAATGAAGAATTGACGCAACGCTGTGTTGCGGCGGCTAGCCTCGAACTGGCCGCTAACAAGTCAGAAGCTGCTGGATATGCGCAGCAACAGGAATCGCTCCCCCCGACGCTAGAGCTGGGTCGAGAAGTGCTGGCCGTCAAAGATCGATTGGTCGAGCTTGAGCGCCAGAACGCTGTGCTGTTAGCCGAGAAAGACAACCTGACGGCTCAGATCTGCTCGCAGAGGGAGCGAGTCAACGAGAGCGGGGCGCAATTGGCCGCATTGTCACAACAGCTGGCCACGCTCCAGGTCGAGAACTCAACCCTGGCCTCCCAACTGGATTCGACGACAACGCAGAATTCCGGCATCCAGGCAGCACTGGCCGCCGTCGAATCCGAGCGTGAGAAACTGGCTGCTCAACTGCAGTCGTCCGACAGCAGATTGGAACGCGTCTCTCGCGATCAGCAAGAGCTGCAGACGCTGCACGAACAACTTCAGAGCGAATACGACGCGCTGTTGGCCGAGCGCGAGCAATTGAAAATCTGCCAACGCGAAAGCAAAACGGAATTAAGGGCCTTGCACGACCAGTTGGCTACAAGCGTCGTGGCCGAGCAGGAATGGCAACGCTCACGAACGGAGCTACAAGAAGAGCTGGATAAGTCGAGGGCAGAAACGCGGTCGTTGACTAACCTCAGAGCTGAGCATTCGCGTCTCAAAGACGATTTCCGCTCGCTTTTCGTGGCGAATGAGAAGCTCAAAAGCGAGTACAAGTGTTTGCAGAACGACTACAAGAGCCTCCGCGGCGACCATAACACGTTGAAATTAAAGCACACCCAGTTACAAGGAGAAGCTGCCGAATCGCGTCATCAGGTAATCAAAATGTCGTTCGCAGATCGTGACATTTGTTCACCTCTCTCTCTCTCCCTCTCTCTTTGTTTTGGGTTTCAATCACAGGTGACCAACCTGGATGTAGAACTTAGCAAGCTGAACAACAAGTGCGATGTTCTACAACAATGGAACACGACTTTGGAAGAAGATAAGCGTAATCTGGTCAATCAAGTGTCGGTTTTGCTGGCCCAGTATCACGAACTCTTCAGCCAGACGCTCGAGGAAAAAGACCACTTCCACGAAGAAACCAAGAACTTTAGCGATAAGTTCAACCACCTCAAACGGCAGAAGGAAATTCTCGAGGACAAAATAATGGAACAGTATCGCCGGATGGAGAACTGCCCGAGCGGAGGAAGCGGATCGCCCTTCAAGAAGAACGCGAAAGCCAGTATTGGCGCTCTCTTTGTCCGTAAAATGCGGAGGGCCTCATCAGAATTGATCAGTCGCGTTCCGCGTTCACGATCGCGCAATCGGGTTGGCGACGGACTTGTGTCTGGCGACCGGGAAAGCCCAGATCAGCATGACGGACAAATGGATACGTTCAGTTTGGAATCGGGGTCGCACTCTGGCTCCAATTCCGGATGCGGATCTTTAGACGGTGGAAGTGGCGGCGAAGGGGATGCAACGCCAACCAGTCTAACGGGCAGTGTCGGCGGTGCCTCGACAGATCTTCCTCCAGGCAGCGGGCGGAGTTGGAATGACCGCGATCGCAATCGACATTCCCTGCCCGTCATTCATTATCAGCATAGCGATCTTGGAAATTGCGCTCCAACCAGCGCTGGTTCTGTGCGTCATTCCGTTTCTCCGGATGGCATGTGCGATGGTTCCCCAACTACGAATAGTAGCAGTCAAATCAATGGCAATCCTCTTCTGCCTAGCCTACCGGCGATGAACGGGAATTCGGACGACGTGGAGTTGGAGTGTAACACGCACAATTCCGCCGCCACCAACACACCGCATGCAAAAGGCTCGCTAAGCGGCAGTCTGATGTCGGCTGCCCCGCTGATGATGATGACTCCCTGCTCTCCTCATGTTCAACAGCCTTCTCCTAGAGTCGACGGCGTTGCCTCCGGATTCCACCACGTCAGTTGCGCACCTAATTCGGCGAAGAACACCGTCCCAGTAGGCGCGTTACAGAGGTTCGCCCAACCGTCGCGCAGCCTAGCGCTGCTGGAGCGCGCTGGATCGAGGCAGCCTCTTTGCCTTTCGGAAGTCGATCCGTCTCTAGTCTTGAGTGATTCCTCCAGCCCCCTGGCTTTGCCACTGGCGTCTCGTTCGTCACCGTTAATGACGCCTCGCAACGTGAGTCCATCCGGTAGCGACTTGCTTCCGATGGTCAGCAATGTCCCCAGTAGCATGAGCAACAACAAGAACCACAATAATAATAATCAGATTAACAGCAGCAGCTCAAGCCGAAGTGGGACACCTGCTACTCTAGTCCAAACATCAACGACGGGAATCAGTCCGACGCCTCTTGACACAAGCACTCCCAATCCCAAGTTGTTTCCACATCTCACCAGCACCACTCGCATCAATGTTAATATAAGCACAGCAGCCATTACTCCTCTCACGTCATCCCCATCTCCTTCGTCCCCTCTGCTTCCTGGTCCTTTAGAAAGAAGAGGCTCTCTGCGACTTCCACCTAGACCTTCGCCTAGGATATCCTCCTCCGAGGGACCCCCTCTGCCAGCTAGGGTGACCAATCAAGACAAACCTGCATTACCACCACGATTGTATACGAATAGCACAGCACCAGCCGTGGAAGAAAAGCCTGCCGAGGACGCCAACATTAACGGCAGCACTACTGGGGCAGGCAGTGCCAGCTCTATATGGTACGAATACGGATGCGTCTGAGCCTGTAACTCATTTTGCACTAGCCCTCCTATGGCAACAGCCTATTGAGGAGTGAAAGAATTCTTGTTCTATAATAGTCAGTGACGCGTATCTTTCTCATTTCTTCGCATGTGCGATGTCTTTGTGGAGTGTTGTTTACTCGGTAGGCTTCATCAATCGTTTTCAAAGTATATAAACATGAAATGAATGAATGTTATTAAACGTCATTAGCCTAGCGCGTAATCGTTTGATCCGCCTTATTGTGCAGCTTCTGACTTCTCAAACCCCGCATAGTGTCATGCTCTTTAATCTGGGTTTACCTAACACTCCAAAGCGCGAATGAGTTACGACGGTGAAATGCACAGGAGGAGCATCACTGCATATTTTGCTGACTACGCCCCGTAAAGGATTCGTACAGCACAGTTCATAACACCAAGATACCCAATCAAATGCTTTCTGATTTTCAGTTGCGGATTTTCAGCTTGATGCGAATAACAATGTTTGGTGGTATTAAATCATTAACCTACACATAAAATTCGAATTTTTTACTTTTACATTCATTCCACGTGTTTTTCTATTAGCGTTATGTCATTTCCGTATGAATTTGAAGGAGACGTCCCAAAAATTTAATAAAAGTCAATGTCCCTCCTGTAAATCGTCAAAACGCTGGTTGCTCAATTCTTTCGAAATCCTAGAATTTGCTACTGCAGAATGTTGAGGCGAGACTTTTTTCGCATCAATAGTCAATATTTATGTATGCAATGCAGCGCTGCAAATATTTTTTAAAATGATGTTCTTGGGTTCAAAATCATGAATTGAATAATTTGAATTGTCCGTAAGTCTCCTTCTTTACTGATTAGTGATTACAGCAACGGCTATTTTATTGCAGTTCACTTGTCTCTTGATATGAACTGCTTACAGTAGAACTCCATTTCTATTTAGAACTCCAGCGATAGTAGAACTACAGACTACGAAGTAAAAGACCACGATCCCTATATGGGGCTCGGTGGATTCTTTAATTTAAATTAATTTAATTTAATTTTAAGCTTGATCAAATACAACACCCGTGTGAAAGTATGCAATCTATTTACATTCCTGAGTTGATTACACCTATTTCCCTTTTAATTCATTGGTTTTACAAACAGAATTGAAAACTGTTGATGATAAATGATTGCAAATACTTTTCTTTTCTTTTTTTTTTTATTTTAACATTAAAACTTTAGTCGAGATCGATGGAACTCTGCCGAGGTTGAAAAATACGAATTTCTTGACTGACATCGGAATCAAGCGACCCACTGTCATAAAAAATGTTTAAGAAAATGCTGGTTGGTTTACCGAGCGAAACGATTGCCTGTTATTTTGAACTTGGAGAGGGAACAAGATGATGACAACGACCGTTCAAGAGAACAGGAACGAGCAATGGGGAGAGAACTGTAGGCCCAAAGGGCATTGATTTTGTTCCAACCGTCCCAAACCCTCAGCGATCTTGTTAAAGAGAGTGATCGCAATAGAGTCGTTGCATCAATAAGGGATTTAGTTTAAATAAATATGGGTCGACTCAGTTTTTCACGCTGATTTGCGTGGTATTTTTTATCCCTGAGGGTATATATGTATATATACCGAAGGACTATAAAAATTTTATCCCTGAGGGTATATATGTATATATACCGAAGGACTATAAAAATTTTAGGGTGTGTAGGGGGTAGGGTAGTAGTAGTAGATCTCAGAAGGTTTAATGTCCATTATGTATTTCCATATACGTTTCTTCCCTGAATGACCAATCGTCCCCAAATTTTGTACAAAATTCTGTCAAAATTTGATACGTGGTATAGTGGCTTTTTCATTTGATTCTATTACAGTTTAAAAAAATTAATTTGCGTAATTGTTACCTAGCTGGTTGCCGAATCCTAGGCAGTGAATTCGCTTTTGTTTGCGTAACCTTACAACTGTCAATGCATTGCAGTCAGTGCAGAAGGCTGTATAACAGTCACTAAACAGTAAGTGTTTTCTTTAACAAAATGTTTTAAACAGTAGATTTTTATATATTTTTTTATATTGCAGTAGTAAACATGCTGCCAGAACGGAGACTATGGAGAAGAAAGTTACACAGCGGCGACGAGATACCTAATTTTTGATGCTATATTAACATGAATGTGTGTGATAGCTCAGCGGTAAGGTGTTGGGCGCATAACATCAAGATCATTGGATCAATACTCTTTGAAACACAAAATTTATTTAGTTTTTTCCTTTTTATGCGTATATTTTGTTAAATTTTTAAGTCGCTTAGTATGTCTTAAACTTAAACTATCCTAAGTAATATTTATATGGTTACATTCCCTGAAATTGCTTTTACGTTGTCTATTTTTGAGGAAAAATCTTCATCTAATTCACGATTGCATTCTCATTTTTTTTTACATAAGTCCCCGTGTTGCTAATTCCGGACAGTATACTGCTGCAGATGATGTAAAATTACACTGCTATTCATACTAACAGCATTATGTCAATAACAGCGTAGTGGTAAGGTGTTGCGCTGGCATCATTAAGTTGAACTGTTCAATACTCATGCGGAAATAAAACAATTTTTCTTCAAATGTCATTGTTTTTCAAATTTTTGGAAAAATTTTTTAAGTCGCTTTATAGGTCTTAAACTTATATTATCCTAGCCAATATTGATATGGTTAGATTCCCAGAAGTGTATTTTATAGAACTATTGCATTCGGTAGTACATTTGTTGTATAAAATTCATCAAATTCGTTATTGCATTTTCATTTTTTTACTTAAGCTCCCATGTTGCTAATTCCGGACAGTAGACTACAGCAGATAAACACTATAAATTGATTGAAATTTAGAAACCTTGGATCCATAATCTGTTTATCTTTGGCCCACGTTACATGTCTATAGACAATTTTTTTCAAAAAAATTGCCCGAAGGACATTATCGAACTAATCTTGTTTATTTTAAAACGTATGTAAGTGCATAAATTTTTTCGTTAAAGTTTGAATAATTTCCTCCTATTTTAAAATCGACTCTATGACCACTATGTGTTGTGGGTGGTTCTTAATTTCTGAATTTGCAGACGACACTTGTCCGAAATTAGAAATTTTGTTTTTTTTTCTGCGTGGGTGGTCCCTAATTTCTGATGAATTTGCAGACAACAATCATCCGAAACCGAAAATTTCTGATTTCAATTGAGTCTGAATCAAAGTTGAAGGCTAATCGCTGAATTCCATAATTTGTGGTACCCTGTCAAAAATACACCAATACGCCACTACTGGATGGATTTACGTTGTCTTGTCCAGAGTTCGCACCATCTCAGGTTTATTCCTACTAGTGAAACTCTGTACGGACGTCAAAAAGTACAAACCTCGTCTGGGTGTAATGAGAGAAATGAGACGTCTACGAACAATCGAATCTCAAACTTTGACTCGTCTTCAAAAAGCGTTGCAGTATAGATATACACACTTCAAACTTTGAAAAATGAATGAAATACAAAGAATATAATTTGTCGTCTGCAACTTGAAATTATCCGTTGTTGCATGTTATTTTTTAAAATCTAAATATATAAAATTTACATTCCATCACTTCATTTTCAGAAAACTAAAGTATAACTAAATTTATTTAAACAAACAAACTTACTTTATTTTACTAACAAACAAATAAAGTCAATTAAGAATCATTCATGAAAACTATAAATTACATAAATATATATATAAAGTCACAACACTGGATAAACTAACTACTGCTGTCATCTGCTACAAATTCAAAAACATCAGAACTACAATTACAGTAATTAATGAAGGGGTGAAAGGGTTGTTAACGATACTTAAAAAAACTATCGTCGATTTCGATACCGTTACTGGCTTGTATTTGTATCGGCGATTCCGATACCGATCCCTATTTTGGCTGGTATCGGCGATATCAATACCGATACCGATAACGATAGTCCGTGAAAAAAAATAAACAAATTTAGTTTTACTTCTGTATATTATTGGTACTATAAGAGACAAGCATTAGCTCTAAGAAAAACTAAGGACTCAAAGCGCTGATCACTCAATTGAGTACGCATTGGCGTAAAAACTCTTCCACCCAGAGAAAACAGACGTTCAACGGCGGCACTTGAGGGCAAACCAGTGTTAAGTTGAATAAACAACCGACGAAGATATGGAAATGAAGAATCAAGTACCCGGAAATCGTTGCACGTTTTCGTTTCAAAGAACCGATTGATTTCATCATCTGCTGGCGAAAATCTTTTTTGCGGTTTGAAATAGATTTAAGGGGCGAAAAAAAGTCTTTCGGATCTATTGGGCTGTCATCGTCCACTACATCGTTTTCCATGCCTGGAACAGATTTTGAATCAGCTTGGATCATGACTTCAATTTTTTTCTTCAATTCAAAAAAAAAAAAGGTTTGCAGACGAAGTATTTGTATCGAGTATCGATCGATACTCGACCGATAGTCTTCCGATACCTGTTTTTGAAAGAAGCGCCGATAGTATACCGATACTGAGTATCGCTAGCGACGCTACTATCGGTATCGAATCCGATACCGATATTAACAACCCGTTGGCATTTTCGGTACTCAACTAAAGCCGGTAACGATTCGACACAGCAATAACGCCTACCCATTTTTTTTAACAAAGAAGAGAATGAGAAATAATCTGTAAACTGACAGTTGGCTGGCACTATTTATCTAAAATTGCCAATACTTTTTTGTTTGAGGTTGCACCAAACTGGGAGAAACACCTATCCAAGATGGCAACCTCGAACCACTCTATACGGCATTAAATATTCCTTTTCAGTCACCACTCTAGCACTTACTAAAACTATTTTATAGGCATCTAACTATACGTTAAGTGTAGAGTCCCCAAATCTAAACTTCTCCACATGCATAGTCGATAAAACACCAATTCTTAATCCATTTTTTTCCACGAATGACAAATGTTAGTAATTTTTTGTAACACAAGTAAAATAAAGTAAAGTATGTTCTCCTTACAAGCACTCTTTAGCCGCTTTGTTTCAGTTACTTCTGTAATAGATTCATCAGAATACAGTTTAGCTGCATATTGCATAAATGACTTAAATCCATCTTTTCCTTTCCATTTGGTCCGCAGCATAAAGGTTGCGAAATATCCAGCAAACAATTTTTTCCTTCTGTTTGTATTTGGAAGACTTTTTTTGGCTAAATTCCACAACCCTGAAAGAAAAATTAACTTATTACTTATTAGACTAAATATGAATTAATTTACCCTCTATTTGGTTAGTATGTGCTCCATTTTCGGGATCTTGTAAATGCAAACTATGCTTAACTTTCAGATAAATATAGTTAACAAAAAAATGTAGTCAGGCGTTTGCTTATTTCTTGTGTGGATCAAACTTTAAAAAACAACGAATAATATAATTTACTGTTATTGGGTCCCACCTCCTCGACTTACCCAAAATAAAAACACTTTAAAATATCAAATAATGTCACTCACAACCTTTTCAAAGGGGTTTGCATTGGACCTTTGAAGGACTTACCCTTATAAGCTATTAGCTCCTTCGAGGAAATCCTCGAAAACACCATCACTACCCAACACCATAACAACATTATACTATACTGTCCCCGACACGTCACGTAGAGCTTTCTATATATCACACACACATAGCTACATCCCATCAGAACAGTCCACACCACAAAAAGTTAAACACATCCGCACAATATTTTAAATATTCCTATACCAGATTTAACAATTTGTGGATGGAATATTTAATTAAATGCGGTTTTGCTTTTAGCTAATGAAAAATATTTTACGTGCCATCTTACGGACAAAGGCTCCAAATGCCGCATAAAGGGACACAAAAAAGCCGTATTACAATCTGTTTCTTTCAATTTCCCTCAATCACCTGTTTCTCTAACATTTATCTTTCATCAATAGAACATATTCAACGTACCGACCACTCACACGCATGACGCTCTTGCCACCATCAAAGCAGCTAATTAAAACTTGAATAGCATCAGTCTTAAGATTAAACTGTTTAACATCGCATAAATGGTTAAAAAATTCAAACAAACGAAACGTGGCTTTAAAATTTAAACAAACTTGATAATTTAAACAAACATCCATGAGCCCTGTATATTGTCACACGAATGTGTATTTGCATACAAGAAATATTATAACAAGTGATGGCTTAAACTAAACAATGTTTTACTAAAACCAAAAGAGGAATAACAATTTATCCAGACTCGGAGAAGCGTCTGAAGACCTCTTGGGAAATCAGGGAAATCCAATAATATAGCTCGATGGAGAATCATCCCACGCAGATTCGGGGTAACGTTTTATACCGTCGCGTGAATTTCTCCTCTTCCGGACTGCGTATCCCCGTATCTTTCTTAGATCGGACTTCTCCTTATAATTTCTTCACCACGCAGCGTTGTCAAAGGAGCGGGTGACTCATCTCTGCGAAGAGATAACCAATCTACTTTTTCACCCACGACAATTTTTCAGACTTAGAAGTCCCTCCCGACTCAGAACAACAGCGCATTTCAATATAATAGCACAACCAGCAGGATGAGGAACATTTGGAGATAAAAAAGGTAAATTATCGAGAAACTATTCTTCGCAAAAACAAAGCAAACCGTAACGACATTACCTGGCTGTGTAAAAACCGCAGCTTACAATTGTAATAACCAGAAACCATTTCTACAAAATCTCTTCTGCATAACCACTTTAGAGATGGAATAATTTTTCCCAACAACAACTTCTTGATCTAATAGAGCAGTAAAACATCCTACGTTGCACGTTCTCCACAAATGCGAAAATCTCATTTGTGTCCAAGTTGGTCTGCTGCGGCTGAAGCGTCTTATGGAGAAACCAACTTCTTCGTGTTAAAAAATAAGTTTTCATAAATATAATTAAGATTTTCCCCCTTTTCTTCCTAGCAGAGGTACCTATTCATTTTTTTCATTTCCCAATTTTTTTTCTAGTCCTAGTTCTATCTGGTTTTTTTTTATTTAGCTATTGTTTGTGAATGGTTTGTTGTTCATCCCCTTGTAGCAGACGAATTTCTGGCAGCAAACGAAATTCTTCGGCTAAAAGAGACGAGCAACTTACAAACAAAAATAAAATAAAAATAAAGTAGATAGAACTGGAGATAGAAAAAAATATTGGGAAATGAAAAGATGAATAGGGTACCCACTGCTAGGAAGAAAAGGGGAAAATCTAAATTATAGTTATGAAAACTTAATTTTTAACGTGAAGAAGATGGTTTCTCCATAAGAAGCTGCAGCCGCAGCAGACCAACTTGGACACAAATGAGATTTTCGCATTTGTGGAAAACGCGCAACGCAGGATGTTTTACTGCTCTATATCCTAATTGCATCATTAAAAACTACAACTTTAATCTGTTTTCCGCTACCGTCCTCAAAATCATAACTCATCATGGTTCCTGGTTTCCCTTTAGCTGGATTCATACAACGTGATTTTAGACTTGTGAGTACAGTGACCCCGAATCTTCAAAAAAATAACACAAAAAAAATATCACAATCAACATTCCACAAATAAAAATCACAAAACAACTCACTTGATAGCGTTCACTTTCAAAGGACATATGGAATCATACACATCACCTTCTTGCGAGCTTTTCACGGACAGCTTTTCAGTGGCTTTCGCCAAACCCCCATCTTCAGCATTTTCAACACCCCTAATGCTCTGTTCGCCTCCAGTTACCGTTATAGCACTATCACCCATGACGAGATGCGTATCAAAGTTAGCGGTGCGACAACAAATAAACGTCAAAATGGCTGAGGTTGAATCACGACAATTCATCTAGCATTCCGAAGAGGCAAGAGACAAATATCCCACCAACCATCGGTTTCTTTACCAAATTAAAAAAAACTTCCCCGAGATCCACAACGACCAAAAACGTCCTCCTGTCACAAAATTCTTACCCAATCATTATGTAAGGAACGGCCAGCCGCAGTCCTTACATCCATTTCTCCTTTCCCACGCTTACAATCCTTTTCCCCTCTTCCGCCGATAGGTCATCTATTGATGTCTTCGGTCTTAAATCTCCCTTCTACCTGGCCTTCAAACGTGTGAATTTTTCACATAGGTGTTATATTTACACGCAAAATATTAATTCCCTTTGCGACACCTAACCCTAAGTGACCTTGCTCCTTCGTATAAATGTTGCCCTTTTCAGAATTGTCAGTCAGTTTGGTGTCAGTCATGTTTCAGTCGCTTTTCGTTCATCTTCGAGTCTCTTTGCAGTCTTCGTCAGTAAGTCTCTTTTAATCCGACTTGTCTTGTTAATTGTTATCTCGGTCTTTGGCAAAAACTTTGTGCAACAATAAACTCATCATCATCACACACAACTATTCCCCATATTCAATATTAAAAGTAAGGAAAACTAGAAAACCATTCCCCGTATTACAATTACAAAAATCATCTAACTTCCAGCTACCGCCCCAACACAAACGGAACACAGGCCTAACAATCCCATTATTGCCTACATTTCAATATGGTCTTCCAACATACGCAAAAGTACTATTTCTGTTCAAGTACCCATACTCCACAAATAAGCGATACTTTGCGATATTCATGGCAAAAACACACTAAAACATTACAAACAAGTCTACTTCACATCCATAGTTACAGATGACAAAAAAGACCTTCGGAAACCTCTCCAAGGATCCGTGGCGCATTGGTAGCAATAAAAAATAAACGTAAATGTTAAATTTTTTTAAAAAGAAAAGATTGCACTCAATACCAAGAGATGGCGTTGACACCCGGCAACCTTCATAAGGAAAACGCAGGCTGTTTGCGAGGGAATATATACAGTATCCTGCACAAAAATCCAACCAGTGATTTCAATGTTGAAATTCATCTATTGGCGGGATTACGGTTTTTTTTTTTTTTTTTTTAAGGGGTAGGGTAGGGTAGACGGGGTGAGAACACGACAGGACAGGGTTCAGAAAGTCTACACCTTGTTTTTTTCTTCAGGGCAAGTAACAGGTCAGGTCATTTTTGAAACCCTTAGGGGGTGCGTTTTTTACGCGACAGTTGGAAATTTTAGCTAAGGCTTTGAAACATTCCTTACTAAAAAAATTTAGCTTTATTGATTATATTTAGCTTTATTTATGATATTTTTATAAAAATATCACATAATTAACATCATCATATCAGGAATCGAACACCTGTCTCCGGCGTCATAAGCTGAACCTCTACACATATGCCAGCGATATCTACGAAATGAAGCACAAACAGCTAGCTAAATTTTTTAAGTAAGCACTGTTTCAAAGCAATGTTCCAACTGTGGCAAATCATTTAAAAGATGAGATTGTCACACTTCTGACTATAATTCAAACCAAAAGCGTTTGGAACACATGGAATATCTGGTCTTACAACTTGCCCTTACAATTTCTTGGTTGCTCTTTTTATCTAATTATAGTTTTCTTTCAATCAGGAAACACAAATTTCTATATATGTTGGTGGTGGAATTCTACTGTTAGCTTACTTCACAAAAAATTAAAAGGTGTGGATTCATACAATTTGCAAAGAAAACTCATCACATGCTCAATATTTCAATACCACTCAACCAATATTGGATAATGGTGACTACAAGACTTGGTGCACTAAAGTTTGTTGTTGTGTGGAATCTTCTGTTCTGTAATGTTTACTCTTTGTCAGGATTTGGCAAAATTTGTTTTATATTCAGTATGGAGGCAAATCTGATGTTTTTTACTCCGCTCTTCATGAACAGAGTAGTCCCGATATTTATTAAAATGTAAGATTTGTATTGTTATTGATCAAGTGGCCTTTTGTAGTGATTTTACTACATAGTTTCTTTAATACAGCTTTTGATGCAAATAGCATTGATGAGGAATCAGCTATTGATGTGTTGAAAACAATTCAAAAGGAAATCAGTCATTATTATATGCAATGACATTAGCAGAAGCTAAAGCAGAACAATGATAATTTAAGAATGATCTTCATCAACCTCAATCAATTACCACTGCTACTTCTGCTGCCGGCATAATAAATCTTCTTGAAAAGATTTTTTAACTGAAAAAAGTCAATTCTATCCCCACCGGTGCTATGCCAATCCAATTAGTCAGCCGTAAACCACAGTAACCAACCAAAAGGCTCTGCTTCAACACCATTTTCACTTTAAAATCTTATCTAACGTAATAACCAAGTAAAGTTTGATTATAACTATGTCAGACAGGTTTTCTAAAATCCAGTTTAATTGATTTTTATCTTTCCTACTACGAAAAGCTGGTACAATCGCAGTATAGTTTGTAGTACCGAAATCATACGGAGTTTCTCCCTTTTTTTTGCGTATGACAAACGTTAAAATGTTTTTTCCTCTTTTAGTTTTTAGATGTATAAACCTTATTAGTATCTCTAAGTATGGGTCAAGCCGACCCCCTAGCGGTGCGTTGCAGTGTGAAGGGGTGCCGTGAACAGCCGCTTTTTATTTGGCTCGCCCGATGTGGTTGTTCCCTAGGTTTTTCAACGGTAGCAGACGACTACCACATTTTTTCAAAAGTTGTCTGTCATATGTTGGATTACACGATTATGCTGTATTATGACTAGTGATACAAGTATCTGTAGTTTAAAGCTCTCTAAATTTGCTCAGGGTTTAATCCCAGAGGAGAAGAAGTTGTACTGCGAAAAATTAAAAGAATTGGGGTGTGTTGACCCTCTTACAATTCCCCTATCAGTGTATAAAAGTGGAAAAAAAGTGAAAGAAGTGCTTCCTCCTATAACAAGTCAACATTTAGTTCTATATTTAGTCAAAACGTCGTTTTGAAAAATACAAATTTTTTTTTATTAATCGTGTTCTTCACTTAACTACATGGTATAAATTACTTGAACTAAAGGCAAATAAAATCCGTAAACGTAAACGACGATATTGTAAGGATCCGCCGACCAAATCAAAATTCAAACGGTAAAATTTAACGCGTTGCTTTTATTGCCCTGTTTTGACCCCAAACTTGTTGCCCCGAATGACCGACTTTCTACTTTTATTACTCTAACGGTAAAGTCAGCCTTCTTCCGCCGACCTTATATTTTTGAACACGCCTGGCCTCGTTTGACTTTAAATTCGACTCTCTGCGTTGCCATATAAAAGACGGACAAACTTCACCAGCAGAAGAGAGTCACCAGTCGACCAGCGAGGCAGTCAGTGAGTCAGTCTTCCTCCCTCCGTCTGTTACCTTTTCCCTTTTGTTTTTGCCGCTGTGTTTTGAAATGTAATTGGTGTCAAATTTAAATAAACATCATCACCCCAATTGTTTCATCTGGTGGCAGCGAGGACGAACCCGCCGACCGAAGTCTTGGCCGTTACGGACGCGTTACCAAAAAACTCTACTACAGCAGTTCTTCGCCGATGATGGCACAAATTGAAGACAAATATTCTGTCACCGACATCAAAGAAAAACCTTTAAAGAAGAAAATAAAGGCATTGTGGTTGGAGAAATTCAAGAAACTAAAAAAATTTGTAAGTAAAACACTGAAAATTAAAATATCTCGACCTGTTTCTTCGACTGCTATTGTCGCAAGCCGAGTCACCATTGAGAAAGCCTCTTCCCACCCGGAAAAACACCAAGACAAGGAAAATCACCAAAATGGAAACAGCATATTCGCGGATGAATCTTTCATACGACCATCAGAGTTGGAACCTCAAACGACTGTAAGTTGCATTTTTTCCATCCCTTTTCCTGAACCAACTTGCGAAAACGCAGCTGTTACCACGTCGGCAAGTGAGGAAACAAAGGAACAAAAAATCGCTGTGACTTCCGACCACCTTGGTGACCACGAAGACCAACCCGGGCTGAAAAAACTGGACCAGTTGGAGTTCTTACACTCGATCCTACACGATGCTCACTTGACGCCAGGCGACGATCAACGCGCTTCAAACGCCGTACACCAAGCCGAAACCTTCAGAGTCTTTGATCGCCCATGGCCAACGGCCAAAATTAAGAAACGAAGCAGAGGTTGCACGAAAGAGCCGTTGCTTTTTGCGCAAAGACGGTGCGTGCTTGTCTGCCCAGCCGCCTAAGCCCTCATCACCTAGACCACGCGAAGACCCGACCAAACCGACATTGGAAATTCAACATTACAATTTGAAACCGATCTTTTTTACTTCCTAACTATCTTAGACCCCCCTTCTCTTACATAGTTTTTCCACCTAAAACTAGTTCCCCTTTGAATTTGACACCTCCAGATTTATATAGACTACGGCAAAAGAAAATCAACTCCACTTCTATTCCCCCTCTATACCTCCACTTAACCAAAGAGGACATTCTCATGCAAACCATTCTTTATCTTTTTTTATTTTGGAACAGCTGAAGTTTTATTGAGGTTATAATCTCGCTTCTTCTCTTATTGACACATCTGTTTGCGAAGCTGTGTTCTAGGTTTAGGCACACCTCTTGCAGAGGCAATTGTATCTGTACCGGGCTCCGGGCTCGAGGGCGTTACATATTTCCTTCGACGGAACACGCCACATTGAGCTCCGCGCTCCCAGACGTCCGCGTCCTACTCATTTTTTCATATTCATTATTTTGCTGTTTTTAATCTGATTCGTAAAGACTGTCTAGGCTTAGACACTTTGGCTTCAGATTTGTTTTATCGAGCTCCGCGCTCGAAGGCGTAAAAATTCCTTCGACGGAATACGCCACACTGAGCTCCGCGCTCGTAGCCGTCTGCGTCACCACTCTTTCTTCATATTCTTTGTTTTGCTGTTGTAAAATCTGATTTCAAAAGACCGTCTAGGCTTAGACACTTTACTTCAGATTATTTTTTATCGAGCTCCGTGCTCAAAGTCGTACGTATTTCCTTCAACGGAACACGCCACACTGAGCTCTGCGCTCCCAGACGTCCGCGTCACTACTCGTTTAATGCTGTATCTTTTCTCCTTCGCTGTATTTCGTTCCAAATTAAAAAAATTTCCCATTCCATCTGAGAAAGCTACCAACGCGATAAAACTCCTCGAATATTCCTGGCTTACTTTTTCTTCTCTTGAACTGCATGTTTTACTATGTTGAGAAAAGAGATTGCGAGACGCAATCTATTTTGACGGGGACCCATGTAAGGATCCGCCGACCAAATCAAAATTCAAACGGTAAAATTTAACGCGTTGCTTTTATTGCCCTGTTTTGACCCCAAACTTGTTGCCCCGAATGACCGACTTTCTACTTTTATTACTCTAACGGTAAAGTCAGCCTTCTTCCGCCGACCTTATATTTTTGAACACGCCTGGCCTCGTTTGACTTTAAATTCGACTCTCTGCGTTGCCATATAAAAGACGGACAAACTTCACCAGCAGAAGAGAGTCACCAGTCGACCAGCGAGGCAGTCAGTGAGTCAGTCTTCCTCCCTCCGTCTGTTACCTTTTCCCTTTTGTTTTTGCCGCTGTGTTTTGAAATGTAATTGGTGTCAAATTTAAATAAACATCATCACCCCAATTGTTTCATCTGGTGGCAGCGAGGACGAACCCGCCGACCGAAGTCTTGGCCGTTACGGACGCGTTACCAAAAACTCTACTACAGCAGTTCTTCGCCGATGATGGCACAAATTGAAGACAAATATTCTGTCACCGACATCAAAGAAAAACCTTTAAAGAAGAAAATAAAGGCATTGTGGTTGGAGAAATTCAAGAAACTAAAAAAATTTGTAAGTAAAACACTGAAAATTAAAATATCTCGACCTGTTTCTTCGACTGCTATTGTCGCAAGCCGAGTCACCATTGAGAAAGCCTCTTCCCACCCGGAAAAACACCAAGACAAGGAAAATCACCAAAATGGAAACAGCATATTCGCGGATGAATCTTTCATACGACCATCAGAGTTGGAACCTCAAACGACTGTAAGTTGCATTTTTCCATCCCTTTTCCTGAACCAACTTGCGAAAACGCAGCTGTTACCACGTCGGCAAGTGAGGAAACAAAGGAACAAAAAATCGCTGTGACTTCCGACCACCTTGGTGACCACGAAGACCAACCCGGGCTGAAAAAACTGGACCAGTTGGAGTTCTTACACTCGATCCTACACGATGCTCACTTGACGCCAGGCGACGATCAACGCGCTTCAAACGCCGTACACCAAGCCGAAACCTTCAGAGTCTTTGATCGCCCATGGCCAACGGCCAAAATTAAGAAACGAAGCAGAGGTTGCACGAAAGAGCCGTTGCTTTTTGCGCAAAGACGGTGCGTGCTTGTCTGCCCAGCCGCCTAAGCCCTCATCACCTAGACCACGCGAAGACCCGACCAAACCGACATTGGAAATTCAACATTACAATTTGAAACCGATCTTTTTACTTCCTAACTATCTTAGACCCCCCTTCTCTTACATAGTTTTTCCACCTAAAACTAGTTCCCCTTTGAATTTGACACCTCCAGATTTATATAGACTACGGCAAAAGAAAATCAACTCCACTTCTATTCCCCCTCTATACCTCCACTTAACCAAAGAGGACATTCTCATGCAAACCATTCTTTATCTTTTTTTATTTTGGAACAGCTGAAGTTTTATTGAGGTTATAATCTCGCTTCTTCTCTTATTGACACATCTGTTTGCGAAGCTGTGTTCTAGGTTTAGGCACACCTCTTGCAGAGGCAATTGTATCTGTACCGGGCTCCGGGCTCGAGGGCGTTACATATTTCCTTCGACGGAACACGCCACATTGAGCTCCGCGCTCCCAGACGTCCGCGTCCTACTCATTTTTTCATATTCATTATTTTGCTGTTTTTAATCTGATTCGTAAAGACTGTCTAGGCTTAGACACTTTGGCTTCAGATTTGTTTTATCGAGCTCCGCGCTCGAAGGCGTAAAAATTCCTTCGACGGAATACGCCACACTGAGCTCCGCGCTCGTAGCCGTCTGCGTCACCACTCTTTCTTCATATTCTTTGTTTTGCTGTTGTAAAATCTGATTTCAAAAGACCGTCTAGGCTTAGACACTTTACTTCAGATTATTTTTTATCGAGCTCCGTGCTCAAAGTCGTACGTATTTCCTTCAACGGAACACGCCACACTGAGCTCTGCGCTCCCAGACGTCCGCGTCACTACTCGTTTAATGCTGTATCTTTTCTCCTTCGCTGTATTTCGTTCCAAATTAAAAAAATTTCCCATTCCATCTGAGAAAGCTACCAACGCGATAAAACTCCTCGAATATTCCTGGCTTACTTTTTCTTCTCTTGAACTGCATGTTTTACTATGTTGAGAAAAGAGATTGCGAGACGCAATCTATTTTGACGGGGACCCATGTAAGGATCCGCCGACCAAATCAAAATTCAAACGGTAAAATTTAACGCGTTGCTTTTATTGCCCTGTTTTGACCCCAAACTTGTTGCCCCGAATGACCGACTTTCTACTTTTATTACTCTAACGGTAAAGTCAGCCTTCTTCCGCCGACCTTATATTTTTGAACACGCCTGGCCTCGTTTGACTTTAAATTCGACTCTCTGCGTTGCCATATAAAAGACGGACAAACTTCACCAGCAGAAGAGAGTCACCAGTCGACCAGCGAGGCAGTCAGTGAGTCAGTCTTCCTCCCTCCGTCTGTTACCTTTTCCCTTTTGTTTTTGCCGCTGTGTTTTGAAATGTAATTGGTGTCAAATTTAAATAAACATCATCACCCCAATTGTTTCAATATGCATCATTGTGCGGGAATTAAACAACTAATTTAAAGTCTTCCTTTCCCCTGTTTCCCCATTCTCTGGCACTGACTGCCACAGGCGGATAACGCTACGAAACCAAGGGGTGTATCTTCTTATGCATAGCATAAAATTACCGTTAGTCAACCTTATTGGTTATTACTCGGTATTTGATTATTAAATGTGCTGCTGATTGTTACGCTTTCTATTGATGTATGAAATTTATATTACTAAATTGAGATAAATTGAGGAAATAAATTGAGAAATAATCAGCCTATCAACAGTAAGAAGAAATTGTTTATTGAATTGATAATTTATACAATAGAAATTTTCGACACTTGATACTACGGGCCAGGTTTGCCGTAAAAACTCTGATGATTTCGCTGACGTTTATTCAATGGTGTCTCAATGCCAAAAGGGCTGTTGAATAGATAGAGAAACACTGTAACTAGTTTTTAAATTCTTTAATTATTTCCAGATACATTTTAAAAACCTGTATAGTTTAGTTGGAGTTCGTCCCAACAACGGTTTTGATCTTGGGAGTGTCTTTTCCTCTTCCTTTTGTGTATGGAGAACTATTCACTAGCCTTTGTCGATTCTGGATGGATTATTCTTGAGTTTCTGTACATAAATAAACATGATATGAATCTACCAAATTATACACAATAACAAGAGTTCCACTTCAAACCTGGGACCAAGTTCCAAAAGTGTTGCGAACATTATTGAATGTTTGGTTGACTTTCTCAGCACCAGCTTGGATGAGTTTACGAGTTTCCTTGGGCACATTAGCTACATAGAGATTGCTGATGGAGGAAAGTACTCCTCTGCTACGTAATAACCTCCTTTGGGGCCACCTATATTGAAAATATCTATATAACACACATACCAAGAATTATAAATGAATGATGACTTGTTTACCAATACACTGTTCAATTCCTTAAACATAGTCGAAAGTTTTCAGAATGAATCGAGCATACATAGACCATGTTATCTTAGAACCTTAAATGGTAGCTAGAAGAACAACAGACTGCTTTTCTTCATTCTGTCCAACTTTTAATGCAGCAATTATTTTCTCATAATTATTATATGGCAGATTTTTTCAAGAATTACTCCAACCTGACTTCTAAGAGAAAGACATTCCCAGGTTAATCTTTTACTTAAGAGTAAAAGATGTTATTTTGGGAAGACACAAACTTGTATAAAAAGAGAACTTACCAGAAAATTTCAATGTTTCCACCATCGGTAAATTCAAATAACAGTTTTGATTTCATATTGTATAATAAACTAAACGTTTATGAAAAGTTATTCATCACAGACTCACAGACCACGTTGAATATCGTCTGCTTGCCTCAGTGGCTCTCAGTGTGGGGAATGGTGTTGCCCTTGGCAATAGAATCCCTAACGCGAAAATGCTGTGTTTATGGAATGTAGTATGATTGGTAGTTCCGGATCTCCGATTCCCAGCTAATCTCGAAAGCGTAATCATGCACTCGCTATTTACATTTTCTTATATTTCCCAAGAATTGTTTGTTTTATTAATTTCAGTGAACTCGCAGCCATCTCATAATAGAAGATTATAACTGTAAAGTGTTTCGTCTTTCTTCAACGTTCAGGTGGATTCCGTGTGAGCAAATTAGTATTCTATAGTACTGTGAATCATCTAAATACTGCATATTGCATGGTATAATTTTGTATTCGATTGCTTTTTAATATAAGGTGTGAAATAGTGGTGATACATACCACTTGGTTTTCTTACACGACATGTCAGGTATTTCATCACTTATTAACTCTTGTCCACTTATTGACATAGGCAACGCGTACATTTTCCCTTTGATTTGCTGGATTGAAATATCGTGGAGATATTCTTCTAATTTAGACACAATTTGTAAAGGGTAGTCTGATGATGGATATGGTTGCTGAAAGGCCGTAGTCGTGGACTGAAATCTAAATCCTAACACAATTAAATTATTGTTTCTTGGGTTCTTTGAAATTTCCCTGCGAACAAAAACTTTTCCATTGTTGAGCAAACAAATATTGTCGGGGAACACCGTCGACAACGTAAACTTAGCAAACCGGAGTTTCTTTGGATACCTTTCTCCTTTATCCACAAATTCCAACAAGAAGTGTTTTGAACCGGCTTCTTTCTGCTCCATAAGCTCTGCTTGAGTGTAAAAATCTTCTGCTTGAGACAAGAACAAGCCATCTGCTGAGGTTGGTAACAGATACTTATTTCTTTCCGTCAAGCGATTGCGTATTTGCTCCACTGGTTTATTGCCACTACCGAGAATATCACGGAAGACTCTATGGACATTTTCATAAATAAAAGTGTAACGAAACGCCAAGGGAAGCCCCTTCTTGCCCCTTTTTTTTGCTTAATTAGACTAAGACCTTATTTCTTAAACTCTCCTTAACTTGATACCCCACTAGTAGACCTAGTAATTAGACTTTCTAGAGCGGAGAGAAGCAGCGGAGAGAAGAAGTCTCGGCAAGCCCGTTATAAATAGAAACTTTTACGATTTCTCAAAAGCCACCCAAAACGGCCTTAACCTGCCGTAGCTAAAAATAGATATATTTTTGTCTGTTGGGTAATGCCCGAAACTGCCCGCCCTATTTTTAACAATCGTCCAAATTCGCCCGATACTGCCCGAATTTGTCCGCCTATACCTCTTCGTGACGTACAAAATCGCCCGATACCGCCCGATTTTGTCCGCATATACCTTAACATTGTTCCGTATGTCCCCCACGGGATGATGACTAACTTAAAAAGCCACCGCAAACTCCCAAAAGTCAGTCAGATCTACTCTGCCTGTTTCGTGTGTCAACTTAGGCTTCTGCCGCTCTCCCACTGAGCCCGCTACCGTAACTTTTGCAAGCCGCAGAATAAGTACCCCTTAAGCAGGGTTGTTAACGATACTTAAAAAAACTATCGTCGATTTCGATACCGTTACTGGCTTGTATTTGTATCGGCGATTCCGATACCGATCCTTATTTTGGCTGGTATCGGCGATATAGATACCAATACTGATAACGATAGTCCGTGAAAAAAAAAAACAAATTTAGTTTTAATTCTGTATATTATTGGTTCTATAAGAGACAAGCATTAGCTCTAAGAAAAACTAAGGACTCAAAGCGCTGATCACTCAATTGAGTACGCATTGGCGTAAAAACTCTTCCACCCAGAGAAAACAGACGTTCAACGGCGGCACTTGAGGGCAAACCAGTGTTAAGTTGAATAAACAACCGACGAAGATATGGAAATGAAGAATCAAGTACCCGGAAATCGTTGCACGTTTTCGTTTCAAAGAACCGATTGATTTCATCATCTGCTGGCGAAAATCTTTTTTGCGGGTTTGAAATAGATTTAAGGGGCGAAAAAAAGTCTTTCGGATCTATTGGGCTGTCATCGTCTACTACATCGTTTTCCATGCCTGGAACAGATTTTGAATCAGCTTGGATCATGACTTCAATTTTTTTCTTCAATTCAAAAAAAAAAAATGTTTGAAGACGAAGTATTTGTATCGAGTATCGATCGATACTCGACCGATAGTCTTCCGATACCTGTTTTTGAAAGAAGCGCCGATAGTGTACCGATACTGGGTATCGCTAGCGACGCTACTATCTGTATCGAATCCGATACCGATATTAACAACCCTGCCCTTAAGTAATCACTAAGTAGCTGTTTGACTCTTACTTTATTACGTCTATGCCTTGAAGTTAGTACCCATTGGCAACATTTAAGTCTCATGAGTCTTTATTCCTCAATTTACGAGTTTGTTTAATTATCCTACGGGTACCTGTTGCAAATCGGTTTATAATACACGGCTGTTTACTTATTGCGTGCGTGTTATTTTACGCTTGCTAAGTAAACAAGACATTGTGAGTAAAGACGCCGCATTAAATTTAATTTTTCCGTATTGGAGACAACATGACAACGTCATGTATTCCTTTACATCTGGTGGCAGCGGTTTTTGAACTCACTTACAGTGTCGTTGTGTACTGGTGTTAAGCCTAAGACAAGACATTTATTTTTTTAACACACAACACAATAAAAAAATTCGATATTGCGAACAGGCAGATTGGCAAAACCACAAGGGAAAGTGTAATTTCAAAGAATTCTAGTTATTCCTCTTTAGCGTCAGATTCGTTTTCCGATGTTGTCGACCAGACCATAGAATATTTTCCGATTTTTCAATCGACTAATAATACTCTTCAATCCTACAGTTTCTATCATGCCCCAAATTTTATCTCTGAGACAACCGAGTATACTAAGCACGAAACAAAACCATTTACAAATTTGAACAATAAAATAGACCGATTAATAGACCTCATGGCAAATCTAGACAGCTTGATACAGTCTAACCTCTGGCAAGAAATTTGAACGGTTCTCCCACCAAAGGGAAGGCACAATTATGCGTCAAACCAATCAAAACAAATCAATTTTACAAAGCTCGCCTCTCCAAATACTTTCCCTAGACAAAAACAAGCCTACGGCTACCGACAGACACACGTAAAGCCTTTCAGAAAGACTAACCGAAACAACTCAGGTCAAGATAGTTTTAGACAAAACAATAGGTTTATGCAGTCTGCCATAGGGTGTTAAAATTGCGGCATTGCAAACCACAACATCGAAATGTGTTTTCAATATTCAAGTCAAAATAAAGTACGGGAAAAACCGCCTTCTTGCTATTTTTGTCAACAAGTAGGACATAAAGCAAATTCGTGCCAGAGTAGAGACAGTCTGATTAGGTCTAACGTATCTACTCTTTACTAAACCAGAAAAACAAGTAGTAGGAGCTGTAAAATAGGGTAAGTTTAAACAAAACAAAAATAATAATAATAATAATAATAAAATGGATCCCAAGAAACTTAAATCAGTAGAAAAAAACATATTTATTTAAATAATAATAATAATAATAATAATACAGTATCAAATTCACAGGTAGCTCAAAGAACTCTATGGAAAACCAAGGTATACTTCAATGAAAGCAACATTTGATCCTGGTGACGCGAAAAACCGTAACACAAAAATATTTGTAATGCAAACAAAAAGTGTCGGAACATCAATAAGATGGCTCTGAGTCCGACACAGAAATTATATGAGGGACACGATAAGAAAATATTACTTTGAATAATTTCCCTTGCCGTTTCTTACTTCGCTGCGGGTGGCGAAACGACGGCTAATACAGTCAATATCGCAGTTAAAAGGGTATTTTATATCTCAAAGAACTCTCAGGTAGTATATACCACAATCTGGGAGCAAGGTGATAGTTAAGTAACCGGCTCTTATTTTCTATTGTTTTCGGTATGGATTTACCGGAAGGCGTGGAAGTTATTCGATACTGCCGCAGCCAGAAGATTCTACCCATAGATACCTTTAATGAAAGCGCGTCGGAACATTAATGAAAATTGCTCTGAGTCCAACGTAGATATTTAAAAGTCTAGATCTTCTTAAGTTGTAGAGGCAACAATAAAGGAGCAGGGTGATATATTAGGCCCTAGCTCTATCTTTTTTCTCCCGGAGTATGTAGGGGAACATATACGGAGTACCCGAGGGAATATATCTAAGTAATTTTGTGAACGCTGCGAACACAGATAATATCAGTTTGTTGTAGAAAACAATTATAATATGGCACACACTCTACCGAGAGATTGTCCCCTTATTGGATTAGAATTCTCTTGTCAGCTGATAGGCTTAGTATCTACAAGTCAAGAATTGTTTCCATGAAGTAAAGGTCAGAAATCGAGTTTAAATCAGAAACAGATGTAGACCACTAATATAAAACGAGCACAACATGGTTTAGTGGGTTCGTCTCCCAGGTTTTCTCAAATAGATGAGGTTGCAATACAAGAGAAAGGTGATAGTGTAGTCATCACCTCACCTTTTTGTACCTTCCCAGAGTGAGGATTCGCCCTAGGGTATACGATACGTAATTCTTCAGTGCTACAAACAATAAGTGAAAAATAATTTTTTTTTGCGGAAAAAAGAAATCGGTCGTACTCGTGTAAATTAGTCTGACTGTCTGAGGAAAACCGATTATCTTGTCAACTGGCAGGCAAAGTATCTCCAGGTCAAGAATTCGTTCCCCTGAAGAAAATTTCAAGATTAATTTTTTTAGCAAATACGAATGTAAAAGGAAAAAAAAACAAAAAAAAACACAAATTTGCGCTTCCAAAACAATACTATTAAAATATTGCGACAGAATCTAGATTGGGACATTAAAAAAAAGTAATTAGAAAAAAAATAAACAAAAAAAAAAGTACCGGTTAGGTTGATCAATAATAAAATAATAATATAAAAATAATAAAAGGCCCGCGATGGCTAAAATAAGTAAAATAGTTCTAGTGCCAAAACGCTACGGTGGGTTAGGTTAGGTTAGGATCGCACATTTCGTCGTTGCCTTTGCCACTAGATGGTACCACACTAATGACTGATTGTAGTTGAGCAGTTTTCACGGCTGACGTCATTGTTCTTAAAATGCTAATAAAACAAATGACAAACGACAGCCACCTACCATATTTGTAAACAAACAGTCAAACAAAAAATAAAAATTATAAAATGAACACAAACACCAACAGATTTGAAATTCTTCTCAGACACGTAGTTTAATACGGCGAATCGAATAAGAAATAAATGAAACGAAAAATTCCCCAGTTTACACGCGATAATTCCCCCAAATTGACAACCAATCAAAACCCGGCTGGAACCCCTGGGGAGACAATAAACATTTTGGGGCCCATAACCACGGGATAGCCTTCAATCTTTCCCAAGGAAAATCTCTCAGGGAAATTTAGTGGTTTAAGCAGAGAGCTTTGCTTCGAAGCAATCAAAGGAAGCTCAATAATTTTTAAGAAAAGAGTTTCATTTCCACAATAAAGAATCGATGGAACTTTGGACAAGCTTTACGGAAAAACGTATTAAAACGTTTGATCTTGCCAAAAGCACTAGAAAATTCAAGCTTGAAGAATCATTTAAGGCCCAACCTTGACTAGAGGGGGAAAAAAATTTTGAAATTAGCTAGAAATACAATTCATTGGTGAACGACTCCAAAAGATCAATGAGAAACATTGAACCGAAACTAAAACCTAAAAAAAACAAAACAAACAAAACAATGCGAAAAAACGAAACGAAACAAAATCAATGAGAACAAACAAAGCCAAACAAAGCACAAAAAAAACAAAACAAAAACAAACTAAACTAAACTAAAAAAAAGATATATATAAAAAAAAAAAAAAAAAAAAAAAAAATAATAATAATAATAATAATAATAATAATAATAATAATAATAATAATAATAATAATACCATGATAGATAGTTAACAAAAGAAACCAATGGAGCCCAATCTAAAAGTAAAAGTATAACTGGTGCGCTGTTTTCGAGGACACCCTACTAACGCTGCATAAACTGCCGAGATTCCGTATCGGCCATGATATAGGATGCGCCCGATAAACGCGGAAGAAACTTGCAATAAAATTATAGTTGATACGCTAACTCTAAGTTCGTCTACCGTCTTCCCCATCTCCTTGCTCTATATCACCCTTGCTCATTCTGCCTTTACCCAACTTCCACCCCGTAAAATTTTTGCCGTACACATATATCGGGGAAACGCCCCAGGCAACAATATGATGCGCCCTCTATGATATTTTCACCCCTTTTACTCGTACACCCATATAGCACTCCCCTTGTATTGCGTTTTCTCACTCCTACAGTGAACGAAAAACCAACCTGCCATATTTCCATAATAACCCTGCGTGACACGACTGTCACGTAGACTGTTCCCCACCCCTTCATACCATAGAATTCTTCCAATAAAAACAGATAAGACTCCAACAGCCATACGATTAAATAGGCTGCATTATCAGCCATCCGTATACTATAACCCACCCAACCCCACTCCTTACCCCTCTGCATGCTCCCGCAATAGCGAATCACTTTTCTTCTTGTAACCCCCCCGATAAACGAACTCCCCCCAATTTATGATGTCGGGAATAAAGCCGGATACAAACAGCGTATGCAAACGTACGTTGCGGCAGTCCATTTCGCCATCTCTCACTTCTCCCTTCATCTTCATCTTACTCACTTTCCCCCATTGCCCCTCCTTCCCTGCGACAACGCCATGTTTCCCCCTGTAACTTCCCTTATCCAAACATCAACCCCTAATACTAATAATCCCATGTAAGATAGGATGTTTAAGATATAGATAGATAAAAATATTCAGCCACTCAGTGGCATAGCAACCTATACGGCCCCATATGCTCTGTTTACCCCATTGTTTTCCATGTATATGTCCAACCCAACCCTATAAGTATTATGCCGACCCGCGGTACTCCTACTACTCTCCTCGACAAACGCATTCCAGATCACGACATGCGACTGCAACAAGCCAACCAGAGTCGGACTCCTCCAATTTTCCGATGGCTCCTGCGAACCTGCCACACGCACTTTGAATACAAAAGTCGACTATCGAGTCATGACCGACAAAAAGGCAGCTTTTAATTTCCCGGGATACATCTGAGGTCGATGGAAATCAATTAAGCATATCACGATCAATTTCGTAGGACAAGTTATTACCGTTCCGAAACGCATCACCATGGAAACGACGGCAGTAGAGTGTGATATAATGAAACATTCGAGGCGATGCAACGAGAGCCCAATGATGACATCAGAAAACAAATGGATATTTAACCAAGAGCCGGAGGACGTAGGATATTGTAAGAACCACTACTGTGGGTACAGTCAACTGTATGTTAGAAGAAGTCGTCCTTTCCCGAATTGATGAAGGAGACATGATAAACACGCCACTAGGCAAAGCCAATGTATCCCATGGATCCTTATCCCATAACCATGTAACATTATTTTTGATCGACACCTACGGAAAACCAACTGATATCGCAATCCGACAATTAGAGAAAGGCGTGGTATTCTGGTACGAATCTTCAACGAATGGGACTTGGATCCTCCAAGACGACTCCAAACAGTTGGACTTTCACGTACGGTTGACGCCATGCTGCCAAACCGTGAAATACGACAAAAAAATTGACAGTTGGACCGTGATCGGAGACAACCATTGGTCTTCATTAAACATCAACATCCGACAAAACGCAAGAATCCAGTATTTGGAGGACGCCGCCATCCGTCATGAAAATGAACTTATCCGCGTCATCCAGAGAATGCAGTGCGACCAACGACGTGCTAAACACGCACAAGCCGTGTCAACTGCCCAATACAATGTATGGCTGGCAGCCGCACAGCTAGGTCTTCGGCAATGCATCAAACTGATCGCTTTCGGAAACATCGTCTCAGCCCTAGAATTGTAAGCTATTAATATTTTAACTTACTTTTTCATTGTCGTTTCTTGGAAAATATATTTCAGTAGCACAAAAAATTGGGGAACAATTCTTTAGGAACTGAATTGTGAAAAGTGTCTCTCTCTATTTTCTATAGAACAAAAGTTTTTATACGGGGTTCGTGAAGGTCGAACTACAAGAAAATTAAGTTGAAATGTTTGAAGGGTAAATTAGTCTGTAAGACGTCTAAGGAAGAAATTACATAGAAAAGAGGGGCGTATAGAAAATTAATGTTACGTAAGAATAAAGGGTAAGAATAAAAATAAGGAAAATAATAAAGAATAAATTGTTTTGGTTCTTTACAGAATGCACCCCTACAACAGCAAATTTCACGACGGATACAACCACTTTTGGACCTCAAACACGGTTCAACATTTTCACCATTGGCCGGTCCGGTTGGGAACTCACTGCTTTCACGCCATTCTACTGGGCTGGAGGTATCGTGAATTTTAACGACAAACCTCACGCCTATCGCAATAACACGTGGCAACCGGTTGAAGCATCGTCGTCATCCCACAGCGCAATTTGGCTGACGCTTTCCGATATCAAGACGTCAACTTCTTCGAATACCAACATCAAACCAATCCCGCTTATACGGAAGTCCTCATTATCCCGATGGATATAACGGCCGATATCACATCCTCCATGAACGAACACTCCCTGACTGTCCCCAATCAAATTACAGGGACATCGGCTATCGTCGTATCCGCCGCCGAGGTAGCAGGTCTCGGAACCTTTACCAATTGGTTCGAGAATTTTAAAGTCTACTCATTCATCATCCTGCTCTTCGCTATCTTCCTGCTGATCGCTCTTGCTTGTTACGCCCTCGGATTTTGTGGTTTGATATGGAAATGTTGTTGTAAGCCCCCAAGTCCTCCCCCTACAGTAGTTTACCAGCCGAGAAGCAGCCGACCCACAGGTCCCTGAATTTTCCTTTGGATTGCGGGACGCAATCTAGTATGACGGGGAGCGATGTAACGAAACGCCAAGCGAAGCCCCTTCTTGCCCCTTTTTTTTTGCTTAATTAGACTAGGACCTTATTTCTTAAACTCTCCTTAACTTGATACCCAACAACTTGACCTGGTTATTAGACTTTCTAGAAAATATAACAAGCAGAGAGAAAAACTTTCGGCACGCCCGTTATAAATAGAAACTTTTACGATTTGTCAAAAGCCGCCCAAAACGGCCTTAACCTGCCGTGACTTAAAATAGTGTGGCAATGCGTTGTATTCACGATTAACAAGACTAAAGGCGCGTTTTGGCGTCTACCTGGTTGAGTTGAACTCAACCATAAGGTTGACACCAAAATGGATTCTAGATCAACTCGGTTGGTCGAAGTCGGACTAACCAAGTTTACATTTCAGTTGACACCAAAATGAAAGTTGAGCCGAAGTCACGCCCACCACTTCCTTATTCGGCGAAAACCACAATTTTCATAAAATGTGGCAGTGGTGTTGGTGTCCCCTCTCCCCTTCTCTCTATCTTAGGTTGTCTGCTATGTGCTGTCAATATTTATTAATTTTATAATTTATACGCTGTCGATTCTCGATTCAGTGTGCCCAACTGATTACTGCATCAGGTTTGAAAGTTTTGTTAATTCTTTTATTTTCTTGTTCCTAATTTTACCCCTTCTATTTTTTTCCGCCAGTCTTCAAGAAAAACGGTGGACAAGGGAAAATGAAAAAAAAAAAATAATAACGTCTGCTAGTTTTTTTTTAATTATTCGTGAACGCTTTGTTGCCATATAGACCAAGATCGGATGCTGAGTTGCCAAGGCTGAATTCCGACCTGCGGTATTTGTCCTCTCGGGCCCTATAGGAGGGAAATGAAAAATAATATATTTAATTAAGTTGTAGTTAGTTTTATTACAAAATCTTTTGGAATCGTGTACTATACCTCTGTGCTGATATAATACAAAAAATTTTATCTCCAAAAAAGCTGTTATTTTTCCAGGAAACTTTTTGAAAGGTACTTGTTTACATTTTTACAATGTACCGTAGCAGACGTTAAGTGATTGACTGTGACTAGTGACTGTAGTGTCAAACTGTTTTCGTTTTTTATGTCATGAGTAGTGTAGTTTGTGATGTCGGTAATGAGTTATTTGACACAATTAGTCTTTTTAAGTTATCTGATTATGCTAAAGGACTTATTCATAAGGAAACAGAAATTTACTTAGAAAAACGTCTGCTTCTTGTTCTACAGTTGTAATACGGGGAGGGGGGGGGGTGTTGTGGAAAGGTAAACAAGTACCTTTCAAAAAGTTTCCTGGAAAAATAACAGCTTTTTTGGAGATCAAATTTTTTGTATTATATCAGCACAGAGGTATAGTACACGATTCCAAAAGATTTTGTAATAAAACTAACTACAACTTAATTAAATATATTATTTTTCATTTCCCTCCTATAGGGCCCGAGAGGACAAATACCGCAGGTCGGAATTCAGCCTTGGCAACTCAGCATCCGATCTTGGTCTATAACAATTGTATTCGGCAAAGAAAAAGGGATTGGGTCGTCTGCTTCGGTTCTGGTTCTACCATGCTCTAGGACCATGGTAGAACTCGGCCATATGGACTGGCGGTTGAAGTTGAACCTCAACCAAGGGGGGAAATATCAGTTGTCGCCAAAACATTGGTTCAGTTCAATCAGGTTGACACAAAAATGCGGTTGATCGCAACTCAACCTCATTCCTGATCAACCAGGTAGACGCCAAAACGCGCCTTTGAGCCAAGGAGCGGACTTTTTCAGATAGGCAAAGCCCGTGACAACTAGTGACATTGTGTCAGATTCAAGAACTGATTTGTTGAAAAACAAACTCATATGACGTTCGACCCAGCTCATCGTAACATGGCTGGAGAAAGTGACCATTATGAAGAAATTCAAGAATCTATCGACTGGCCCCAAATTTCGCCTGGGTATTTTAACGAGGAGGGTGACCGGGTAAGCAAAATCCCACCCAGTTTGTCGAAAAAAGGGCTCTTAAAGTCCTTAGTGAGAGGGACTAAATACACTGGAGAGAGTGAGGCTAGCCGGAAGAGATACTCAGCTGAACTCTCTACTTTGTGGGTAAGCATGCAATTGAACTTTATCTTTAATGGTTTTGTGTTTTACAATTCTAGTTATCAACAACATTCAAAACAATAATGATGCCCACTCCCTGCTTTCACATCAAATCCAGTCCACATGCCTACCCGTTACCCAGAGTAAGACCCATTTCCCTCATCTCATTGCTTTAATTTTATTCTATTACTTTCTGCAGCCCAACTATCTTTGGAAAGCATTTGGAATCCAATCGATGGTCATTCTTAATGTACCTACCATCGGTCAAAACAATATACAATTCAACATGGTCGGTCCTCACATGGAAACCCTATTACAACATCATTTCTAGCTCTGCTGCAAGCTTTAAAGAGAACAGCCGTGAAAAACAGCATACACTACCAAGGATGGTGCCAATCTCTCCTCTTCAAATCAGCTCTAATCCGCAGTCTACATCACAAAATTGGCCCAAAAACAATGCAAAGGTCACTGCTATTCCGGGCGTGCCAAACAAGTACAAAGTCGCACTCACGAAAAAACAGCACACTCTTTTGAACCAACTGTCTCCACAAAAAAGGTATTTTCGTTACGTGTATTGATATATCATTCTCAAATTATTATTTTTTAAATTTAGACTTGAAGAGAGAGATAAATTGCTTTCTGAAGCAGTGAGTGTTTTTAAATCAAAACTCTTGGAAAATGAATCTCAAGATTTAGAGGGGCCTAACGGGCAAATACCTGATGGTTCCAGCGAAAATGCGAGCGCTGCAAAGGAAAATTCTAATGATGCAACAGTACCAGAAGGTGACCAGGTTCAGCCCACCAAGATTCCATTGGATCGCGCTTCTCGCCCTAAGAAGCCACCTGCTAAGCTTGATTCGTCAACAGCCGAAGTTAAATCGGGCAGCAAATACGTTGCAAAGGATCAATGTGGAAATTGCATCTATAAAAAGGTATAAAAAAGGTCAAGAAATAAAAAAAAGATATGAATAAACCTATCAATGTTGAATTTTTATTACAGCTTCCCAAATTAGAGAAATGGGTTCAGTGTGGCCACTGCAAGCAATGGTATCATTTTTACTGTGTCAAGCTAAAGGATAGCCAAGTTCCAAAGGTGTTCAAATGTTGTAACTGTTGAGCCTGTTACAATTGAAATCCTCCGATGATGCCAAAAACAAAGAAACTTGAATTAAATTTGAAATGTTGAAACTGTTGTTTTTTTATTTCCAATCCCTGTTTGGAATTTGTATTTTATTCAAGAATAAAACCGGTACAAAGACAGTCGACTTCCTGGGTAATGGTTGTCTTCTCTTTGAATCACAATCTTATAATCAGGTCTATAAACAGAACGACGTATCGTGTGTATGTGTTGGTAAGTTGATGTGTTTTTATTAGACTGCTATTTTATTTTTGGCCCTTGGCTCATGTTGCCACCCATAGACCAGCAATTTCACAGCGCAAGTCAAAATTTCAAAATGAAGATAAAATATTAACTAACACGAGCGTGTGTATAGAAAATCTTGCAAATTCCGTTTTTAAAAAATATGAATTTTTAAATGAAATTTATAAGTTATAACACACTCAGAAGCAGTTTGAAAGTGCCGCTCTTTCTTATTAACGCGGGAAAAAGGCTAATGTTGGCAAAAAAATGTACGACTTTGCACACTTGTTTTATCGTTATTCGTTTCAGGAAGAAATATGACTTTAGGTTCATCAGATGCCCTACTTATTTCTTAACGTTTTGGTGTGTTTAAAAAGGGCGAATGAGATAGTTTTAATGGCTTACGAGCCCCAACAATAGTAGAGGGTTCTCATAAAATGTGACGCCATCTTTATTTTATATCCAATCTTGTTTATTTGTTTTTAACTATGATGCTTTAGCATATGGATGTAAAATGTACACCATAATTTCCCTCATAAAGCAAAAAATCGAACAACTTTTTTTTTTCAAGTTTTCTCAACAGGGTCCAGTATGGAGCCATAGACTACGAAGTAAAGACGGCGATCGGCTCCATAAGCCCGAGAGGAATCGTCCGAAGCGATGCTTCTGCATGCCGGTAGGGGTCAGGCCGTACCGGTTAACAAGGCAATTAGTCGTTCCCCGTTTCCCTACTGATTACGTGCTTCACACACACGCATTTTCGGGTATATGGAATTCATATTGATTTTTCTACTTTATACCATGATTTTGAATAGCCCTTCCCCGTGTCCCTTGAATTTTTTCTCAATTTTACTTACAAGTTCGGGTGTAGAAAAAATTAATTTTATGTGACCCCCTTTTCCCTTGAATATATTTCGTTTTAAAGAAATCGTGAAACACTGGTTGTTGTTTTTTTCGATTTCAACAGAAGGTAGTAGGCGCGAGCTACAAACTACACTCATTTGATACAACTAATTTCGCCGTTTGTATCTGCCCTATATTAATATTTTAGTATATGAAATAAATAAAAAGACACAAAAATTTAAAAATATGTTCAAGATGTATGTATTATTCAGTGACTGACAACCTTTTAAACACTGACTTCTGATCACTCAAGAATCGAATTATCACATATATTTATCATTTATCGCCTAGCGAGATTCATAACAAAAATTAATTAAATACCTTTTGTTTTATTTTGAACACCACAGAACAACATAATCCTTGAAAAACCACAACGTAAACAATGTAAATGACGCCTACAAATTCACAACAGTGTTTCAAGATTTCATTTAAAAATCCAAATATTCATGAGAAACGATGGTCACATAAAACTTTTTTTTCTACACCCGAATTTGCAAGTAAAATTAAGCAAAAATTCAAGAGACACGTGGAAGGGCTATATAAAAGTATAGTATAAAATATAAAAATCAATATGAATTCCATATACCCGAAAATGCGTGTGTGTGAAGCACGTAATCAGTAGGGAAACGGGGAACGACTAATTGCCTTGTTAACCGGTACGGCCTGACCCCTACCGGCATGCAGAAGCATCGCCTGTGGAGGGTTATAGGGGAGTTCAGTCTTTACCTTGTAGTCTATGATGGAGCTAGATCGCAAAAACGGTGAAAAAAAAAGTGTTCGATTTTTCATTTATACACTTTTTTACTCAAATTTTACAGAAATCGATAGATCTCGACGAGTACTATCCATTTCTGAAATTTGTTTTAAATTTTACAGCTTTATTTTAGCCGTAGTTCATCTTTACAATTTTATGATTCATTCTGGGGGAGGGGATTTATTTATTGTATTGTATATTATGTATTGAACAACATTTTATTTTTTAAATATTCAAATATATTTCGATAGACCGAATTATGAGGGAAATTATGGTGTACATTTTACATCCATATGCTAAAGCATCATAGTTAAAAACAAATAAACAAGATTGGATATAAAATAAAGATGGCGTCACATTTTATGAGAACCCTCTACTATTGTTGGGGCTCGTAAGCCATTAAAACTATCTCATTCGCCCTTTTTAAACACACCAAAACGTTAAGAAATAAGTAGGGCATCTGATGAACCTAAAGTCATATTTCTTCCTGAAACGAATAACGATAAAACAAGTGTGCAAAGTCGTACATTTTTTTTCCAACATTAGCCTTTTTCCCGCGTTAATAAGATAGAGCGGCACTTTCAAATAGGGCTGTGGCCCGGGTCATGAAAACCCGGGTCAGATCCCGGGTCAAGGAAAAAAAAACCCGATAAAAGGCAACCCTTTAAGGAATTTTTTTTTTCGGGACGGTTTTCGGTACGATTCAAGGGGTTCTTGGGCTAACCGGAGATGTGGCGCCATCTAGTAGTAAGACAAAGAAGATTTTAACTCTTACGCTAAGTTACGAGTCAACAAAGCAGAATAGCTTAAAAACAGCAATCTACAGTAACGGTCAGGAATCGGGGTATCTCTCTGCGTACTTGGGAACTTAGGTCCTCCCACCAAGTCACCAACCCACCGGCGCCTCGGGACGTTTGTCTTAATATAGTGCTGCGACTGGTGACCAATTTCCAAAACAATTTTTCCACTTTCCACAATTTCTACACAAGTTTTACACAATTCTATGCCAAACAAAATCACATATAGTTTTGAACTGCTGGAGACTATGCTAAAATGCTATGCTTTCCTTCTTCAAGTTCTAGCTCATTGTAAAAGAATTTAAAAATATTGTGGATATTGGAAAAAATCGTTTTGAAAATTGGCCACCATTCGCAGAAAACGTCCAAATGTACCTAAATCCTGTCAATCAGGCGATGCTACTGGCAAAAAAAGAAGTTTTCCAAATATAAACGTTGCAATGATTGAGTCTGATGACGAGACTGAAAAGAAGAGAAGAAAAGTGCATTTGACCCGATAATTACGCGGGACATGACCCGACCCGGGTGGTTTTTTCTGACCCACGGGTCAAGCGGGACGGGACATTTTTTTTTTTGCATCGTCGACCTGGTTCAAAACCCTTTAAGGAAAAAAACCCGTTAATTTTCACCCTTTAAGAAAAAAACCGTCCCATTTGGTCCGGGCCACAGCCCTAGTTGCCAGGTAACGCGTCATCGCCATAGGAGGTATACGACTATACGAGTTTCCAGGCCTTAAGCATTAAGTAGGCCTTGCCCGGGCAGAACTACAACAGCCATGGACTACTCTATTGTTAAGGACGGGACTCTTTCCCTATCTTGCCTTGTTAAAGGGTGTCACTGTGGGCTATTTTCATGGAAAAATAAAAAATACACCATTAAATGCAGCTTTAAAAGGCAATTGTAACCATCTATTTTTTTCTTTATAAAACGAATCATTTTAGAAGATATTGTGATTTTAATTTTGGTAGGAGCGGGAATTGGGCGGGCCGCCGGTGCCATCTATCAACCAAAAATCGCAAGTTCTTGCTGATTGATAACTGAACTCGAAATTGTCGGGTGCCATCTATCAACTAAAATCGCATGATCTTGCTGATTGACAACTGAACTTGAAATTGTAGAAAGAAAACAAGCAATGAGTTAGGATTTTTGGCTCCCAGATGGCACCGGCGGCCCGCCCAATTTCCCGATTTTCTGATACAAAATAATTAATAACTCGTTAAGGGTTAATTTTCAATATAGGGACATTTGGTAAGTCAATAATTATTTTTTTAAACTGAATTTAATAGAAAATAAAAAAAAATTACATGGGTGGCATAGGAAATGTCGAAGAGTCCCGTCCTTAACAATAGAGTAGTCCATGCAACAGCTCGATACAACCCGTGTTGGAATAATTTCCTTTTGAATTATCTTTCTTATTCTTAATTTTTTAGTAATTAGGACTCCCATTTGTTAATTTTGTGGGTATAATTAGAAAAGTAAATTGAAAGCATTCTTCACAATGAAGCCAGTAATATCCATTTCTTGTTGAAGACGAATCATAATCAGCTGCTGTTAAAGATATTTATTGTATATCAAATATATAAATCATGCATTTGCATGGGAAAATAGGGTGCTTTAGTTTTGTGGTTGCTTTCCTTCTTAATCTCATCATTCTTGTTGCCACGTTTCATCTACATTCACCTGAACTTTCTCATCGTGAAGAAAAATCTACCATTGGATTTCATTATGCCACAGTCATTTCATTTGTCTTTTTAATAATCAGTTGTCTGTTATCACGAATTTGTTGTCAAGGACAAATTTATGAAGTATTTAAATTTAAAACACAACATGTTAAGGTAAACATCTTAATGAATTTAATTTGTTAATTGCAGATTGTTTGGAGATCCGTATTACTTGGATCATGCCAAGCATTTGGAATTACAGTTACATCTTATTGTAGTACAAACTACCTTTCACTAGGATGGTAAGTTCTGAAATGATGTTTCTGCTTCCGTTTCTTTTTTTTCTTTTAAATATTTTTGGTGCAATATTTTACGTCATTAGTTGGCATTTGAAATATATATACCTACTTTCTTACAGGTACATTTCAGTTATGTCTTTTTTCCACTTTTCTGAATTTGTTGTGACTTCAGTAATAAGACCCCAAAACCTGACATCTGAAAGCTTTTTGCTTAACCACAGTAAAGCATATGGTATAGCAGCCTTAGTTTCTTGGGTTGAATATTGGACTGAACTATGGCTTTTCCCAGGTAAGAAATAGATCTTGGTTGCCATGATTTATGATTTTAATACTAATTTTTAAAAATTGTAAGGTTTAAAGAAGAGTTACTGGATAAGCGGGATTGGTCTGTTTCTTTGTATTGGAGGAGAAATTGTAAGGAAAACTGCAATGTTGACCGCTTTCCATAATTTCGATCACCTAATCAGGACCCAGCGTGAAGAACATCACCAACTTGTCACTGGAGGCATTTACAGTCTGTGCCGTCATCCGAGTTATGTAGGATGGTTTTATTGGTCCATCGGTACACAAATTATGTTGTGTAATCCATTGTGTTCTGTTGCATATTTGATCGCATCATGGAAGTTTTTTAACGAACGTGTTTTTGAAGAAGAAGTGACTCTTCTCAATTTTTTTGGTAAGGAATATGTTGCGTATCAATCTAAAGTGCCTACTGGATTGCCATTTATTCACGGGTATAATATAAATTAAATCATCTGTTATTCGAAATTCTATTCGAAATTCTATTTCTTCTTTCAGTATTAGCTACATTGCGAATGTATACAAGATGTATTGTACTAGATATATTAATATATCATAATATATAAATTATTATTTTGTAAATAACATGATGTCCAAAAGTTATCTAAGAACTGATTATGGAAACAGTCCTTACCATGTGCAATTATACGAACCAGCAGCATAGAAACAGGATGGATGAAAACTGACATGAGAATTGTGTTTAGCATTGAAGTTGAACAATATTTTGGTATAGTATCTAATTGTTGGCTACGCTATAATAGTATCCCTTAAAGAGCGCAGCGCATCATATATAGACATGAAAAATGAACACTCAGTTTGGATTCCAAAAAGGGGAAAACCAGAATTCATACCTATCCAAATTTCTTCTGTGCTTAAAATACTATTCTCCTACCAGCCTAGTCAGTTGTTCCTACCAGAATATATAGTAACATTTTAAAATGTTAATTTTGAATTATATGTAAAAATTGATAACGAGAGGTAAAAGAAGTATATTTCCTTGCAACATGAACACAAAGCATTCATCACTTTCACCTTATCGGCGCAAACTACTTTTAGAATCTTTTTCTTTAAAGTGCCTGTGTCGGTTGCTCCTTATTCGATCAGGTTGATGGCGGTCGTGCGGCTGATCTTTGGCACGGTGTTTCTTCCTCGAACCTTTGTTTTTGCCATCTCCATTACTCGACGACGACGACGACGACGACGACGACGAAGTTGTTGATGATGACGATGATGATGACGAGGAGGAAGAAGATGAACTTGAATCAGAAGACTCCAACAATAACTGTGCGGCCGCAGCTGACAGCGTAGATACCGGTGCAGGAACTGTGACTGGCGGTGGTTTAGGGTGCGTTCGAAGATGTTCACGCAATTCGTCTCTACATGATACGCAAACATTTATTTGTGGCCCTAACTTTTTAAAATGTGTAAGCTTAACTTACGTCAAGCCTCCCAAGCCGATTGAAGTGAAGAAATTTATGGCGAATCGAGTGTTCCGAGGATCATCACGGGGAAAAATGCCTTCGAAATATGTTTGTAGAGTTCTAAAAATACAAATGTTGATTTAGGAACTGAGGCTCTAGGTATAAAATGAAATAATGCAATTACGGATCTTTGAGACGCAGGTTTAGTTTGCTCAAACCCATGTACTCGGACAATTCTTGAAATAAAATTTTTAGAAATATTCTAGAAGAACTTGTCGTATCTTCCTCGGTTAGCCGAATATTGGCCATGACTTGCCAACTAATGGCATCCGTGAAAAGTAAATGAGCAAACATTTTTGCAACATTGCGAAGCTTGTTGGTGTCTAACCGATGAATCGTGTCGTACGTATCATGGAAAATTTGTTCGAAAGGTGGGATATAGGCCTTATTAATCTGACAAAATCTCTTAAGAAACCAGAAAAACATTACAATCCAAAAACGTTTCTAACAAATTTATGTTGTAATACTTGTGCTAAAAGTCCAAAGAATTTCTCGTACGTCCTCTGTTGCGTGCAGCAATCCAAAATCATGTGGCATAATTCAGTTTCCTGTCCTGGCTTCATCTGCATTTTCATCATTTTATGAGCACACTCATTGTGGTCTAAACTGCTCTGGATAGTCAGATAAATCGTTCGACGAAGAGCTATCAAATTGGTTTCCGTTTCATCAACTATGTCACCCTCTGAACAGAAGACAGAAACAGAAAGGAAAACACCAAGTCTACTTAACAAGAATATTTGTTTCTTTACCTTTGGCTTCTTCCTCAGTCGCACTTTCTTCACTCGATTCTTCGTTATCTTCGTCAAAACCATCGATCTCGCCAGAATCTTCACCTATGATTTCGATTTTTACAGCTTGATACTTTTCTTCATTGGCTTCATACTCTGGATCATGCTTGAAAACATCTAAAAAAGAAATTAAACATAGTGTGAAAACAAAACAGCAATGAACTATTTAAAAACTAAGCTACAACAGTAGATGTAACATTGGAGTTACAAGACTAATGAAAACTGATGTGAAGGATAACAGAATTTGCCAGAATAACTGACAGTGACGCATAGCAATTAGTTAACAATAGAGTATTTTACTATTTGGAATCAGCCATTAATTGATCATATTACTTAACATATCCTGTGGATCAAGCTTTTCTTCTTCAATTGACATCAGATGAGTGAACTGATCTTCTTCTTCCACAAGGTCCAAATCCGTCACAATGGCGGGATTGTCCTTGAAACCGTCTTTTCGTACTTGAAACATGACTTCGATCATGTACTTCACGCGTTTGTCTAATTCCGCTTCGTGTAAAACATGCCGAAGGCGGTCAAATACGGCTGTTAGTCCTCGAGGAGAAACTTCACCCAGCTTTTGACCACATTCTTTTAAAAATCCAACTGCTACTTCAACTGAATCATCTGTTGCATTTTCCAACAAGAGAGTCAAAATTTCTAGAGCCAAGAGTTCATGTGCCTAGAATAACAAACAAAATATGTGTGGGATCAAAGAAAGGAAAGAACAAAAAGAAAAAAAAAATATCAAAGAAAAAAAAACTCTAACAAGAAGGTATTACCACTTGTTGGTTCACTAGATGAGCTATAAATCTTGTGGAACTCATACATATGTGTTTATCGTTACGACGAAAGCCACGTCGAAATTGAAGAATGAGTCTAGTTAGTAGCAGTTCACCTATGTTTGGAAACTAAAACATTGAACACTTAGAATTTATTAGCTCTGAGATGGACTCCATAAAACTGTACCTTCGAGTTGATCACTGCAGCAAGGGCAGCATACACATGTGTAAAAGTTGGTGATGCTGCTTGAGCTTGAATAATAGACCTAGTTAGCAGGCCACGGCCCCTTACTATGTTTTCTTTAAACAAAGATGTAATAATCAAAGGGATATTTGACACATTAACTTTGTTGATCAACCCATGAATGGACTTTTTTAGAGCTTCCCAAGATAAACGCTGGAAAGCTAAGCTGGATTTGTCAGTTATCTGTGCTTGCATCATTCTTAATCTGGCAGGAGGAATGTAGGCTCCTCCAGTTCGTGTCATAATTGGATCCACCTCTTTCCCTTTTTTTTGCTCTTTCACACCTTCTTCATTCATGGAATTTGCATCAAGATTTTTTTGGTGATCTACCCTTTTTTTTGAATGATGATCTGGTTCTCTCAAAATGTTGCTGCGGTGAGATTTGGTCCCTTCATCTCCCCAATATCGTGATCCAATCTCATAACGGTCTCTCCTAATATAATTTAATAAAGATGTTTAGTAACTGATTACTAGAAAGACATTTTGCACATTCACCTTTCTCGGCTTCTATATTCCTCGTCTGAGCTGTACCGTCGTTTCCGAGTGTTATCGAACTTGTGGGATGGACTTTTTTCTTCGTTTTTCTTCCCCGGGTCATCCTCAACTTCTTCTGAGAAATTTACAGGTAAGCCAACAGCTTTGACAACGCTCTCCATTTGAACGAAAATCGTGCCTAGTTGCAGGAAAATCGAAATTACACTCAAACACAAATAGAAGCTTAATTAATGTTAAAGCAGAGATCGTCGTAACATGCTTCAAGTTGAAATCCAAGAAAATATTTGCGCTTGCCAGATTTGCCCCTTGGAATGAATCGTTATTAAATGTCGCCTTCGTAATGCTCGTTTGCGCAGTTGCCAAATGTCATAATTTTTTTTTCGGTGCGGTTCTTTCAGAGCAGAGCATGAGCAGAGTAGGGACAGAGTTATATGTCGATTTCGGATGGCTGCACTTTTCTGCCAACACAGTCTTCACCAGTGAACTGATACTGATCCGATTCCGTGTCGTTAAAAAACGGATTTTTTGAGGGCCGTAGAACGGATTGGTTTCCGTTCTCTAACGCTAGAGTCGCATGAAGGCAATAACGTTATGCCTACCCTCTAGCGCCTCTAGCTGATTCATAATCGGATTCGTTTCAGTTAACCGATTTTTGACAAAGCAGCGCGTTGTTCAAATCAGTGAGCGGACCCGTTTCCGTTCACAGATCCGTTTCAGTTTATTATCAACTTGTTTTTATAATAAGAAGCCGAAACCTTTCCATTATTTGAACGGATTCGTTTCCGTTTCCATAGCACGTTTTTAGTAAACAAACTGTTTGCTTATTAGAATATTAACCGATTTTAATTGTGTTATTGAAAAACAAAACAACAAAATGTCGTCGAACAAGAAAAGTGATCTATTGAAGGATTTAAAAAAGAATTATATATTCAAAAGCAAAGAGATTTCAAGAGGGAAATAAGAAAAAACCAAAAGGAAAGAAAAAGTTTTCCCAAAGTTAAACGACAACTTAGTTCATCAATTCCCCCAGATCTCAACAGAAATGAATCAGCCAAAAGAAAAAGAATGAAAAGAACCTCTAAAGACTGTTCCACTGAAAACGAAAATTCCCTGACAATTGATAGAGAAGATATTGAAGCAGCCAACAACTTAGGTAATTTCAAGTCCGATAGTATTCCTGTCTTGTATAAACATCTAAATATTTCCTTGATTACTTACAGATTCACCTATTCCGAGTCAGCTAGAACAATATCTGAATCAAATTCAAAGTGACTTCAATATTGATGCTGACGGGAGTGTACCTCTAGGAGAAGAAGTGAAGAAACATGAGAGACGTATGGGCCAAATTGCTGTTGATTGGGATGTGCACTGGGATGAAGTTGTCAATGGCCTTATTGCAAGCTACGCAACTATTCCATCACTGTGCTGGATTTGTAAAAAGTCCCTTGCAGCTTGTTACACTCGCTGTCTCTGTTGTGTCAAGACATATTGACATATTGACACAAATTTCAAGAGGGAAAATTGTCTTAATGAACTTGGAACTTAATCGCATTCAAGAGAAAGTTGCCAGAGCGGTCTCACTCTTCAAGATATACATTCACGGGAGCTTCAACTGTAACTCCGATTGTGATACTGACCGTGACTCAGACCGTGATTGTGATCAAGACTCCGACAGTGAATCTCATCAAGACTTCAACAGTGACTCTCACCAAGACTCCGACTCAGATTCTGATCGTGATGTCTCTGAACCTGACCCCATCACTGTATTGACTCTGTAGACGTTTTCATGTGTTTGTGATGTGGGACTATATCATTAATAAACTTTTGTCCGGTAACCAGCAAAATGTATCTTTTCTTTAATTAACATGGAATTCAATTAAATCCAATTCCGTCTATCTATGCGACTTAACGAAACTTGTTAAACCGAGATAAAATTACGGCTATCGCTGTTGACGACGATTGTTTTTTACTTCATTTTTGGTTTCCTCGTGAAAAATTGAATAAGGATCATTAGTTCCATTATTTCTTACGGAAGCAAGCATAGCGAGATAAGCCTATAGGGTTGAAAAATGGATCGGTGAAAATTACACGTGCATGCGTTGAAAATTTATTGTTTCTGAATTCAGATTCGGATTCAGTGTAAAAAATTGAGTACATCTAATGGTTTCATAAATTTGGCGGGAGTTTGCCGTTTGTGACGACGAAAAAAATCTCGAAAAAAGTCGCCTAGATAAGGAAAGAGAATTGGGTCGTTTGGTTTCTATGAAAAATTTTGTCAAAAACGAATAACTCCCCCCCGCTAACACCAAAAACAATGAAATTAATGCTGAATATTCAACTTTTTACGCTGAATTCAAAAATGAATTCAAAAACAATCACTTTTCTTTCTATATCCGTGTAATTCACGCCCGAACGCTTTTTCACGCTGGCGCATATTACTCAATGCTAACTACCTTCGATAACAATAAAATTAATAGCATTTATTCAACTTTTTACGCTGAATTCAAATATGATTTCAAAAACAATCACTTTTCTATCTATATCCGTGTAATTCACGCCGAACGCTTTTTCACGCTGGCGCATATTACTCAATGCTAACTACCTTCGATAACAATAAAATTAATAGCATTTATTCAACTTTTTACGCTGAATTCAAATATGATTTCAAAAACAATCACTTTTCTATCTATATCCGTGTAATTCACGCCGAACGCTTTTTCACGCTGGCGCATATTACTCAATGCAAATTACCTTCGATAACATTAAAATTAATAGCATTTATTTAACTTTTTACGCTGAATTTATATCTGAATTAAAAAACAATCCGTTATAAAGGCATGTACGTGTAATTCACGCCAAACACTTTATCACGCAAACGCATATTATACTATACAAACTACCTTCGATAATATTAAAATTTATAGTCTGTATTCAACTTTGTACGCTGAATCCGAATATGAATTGAAAAACAATCACTTTTCTGTCTATGCCCGTATGATTCACGCGAACGCTTTTTCACGCGAACGCTTTTTCACGCGCACAGGCCTAATGCTATGCAGCCTACCGCTTTATTCTTTTTCAGATTATTATTATTCCATTTTCAGACTTAAAGAGGAGGGGGGCTGAGCTTACACACCCAAACTTTAAGCTAACTGTTCGATTACTTATCTTTGATAAAATCAATTAAATAGTATACCATTTTCGTGATTCTCAGATCACAAAGATTACGCTGATGCCCACGGAAATGTTAGAAATAAGGTTTTGTTTCCCGAATATGTAAAAATTAATCAACCAATCGCCGTCGAGCACGATGGCGGGAATTATTTAGCGTTTTTATTATTTAGCGCTTCTTATTATAAAAACAAGTTGATAATAAACTGAAACGGATCTGTGAACGGAAACGGGTCCGCTCACTGATTTGAACAACGCGCTGCTTTGTCAAAAATCGGTTAACTGAAACGAATCCGATTATGAATCAGCTAGAGGCGCTAGAGGGTAGGCATAACGTTATTGCCTTCATGCGACTCTAGCGTTAGAGAACGGAAACCAATCCGTTCTACGGCCCTCAAAAAATCCGTTTTTTAACGACACGGAATCGGATCAGTATCAGTTCACTGGTGAAGACTGTGTTGTTTCTGCACTGGTGCAATTGCCCCGAGAAAAAGTTGTTCGAGTGGTAATCTTAGTGCAATCCACTTTTTCGGTGCATCGAATTTGTACGTTCCAGTGGCACTCCGGCACCGCCCGAGGTCACTCGAAAACTGCACTTTCTTGCCCGACCTTTTTAGTCAGTGCAAGCGGTGCAGTGCAATTTCTAGCAGACGAATTTAGAGAGTGTGTTGTTTAGTGATAGGAGCCTTTTTTTCTTTCGTCTGCTACTTCCTCCAGCCGGCGTAAAAAGTGAAAAAAGTGTTCGAGTGTAACCTCCATTTTCTGACAACCCGGTGGAGTGCATGACGTCACATGACCCTTCTCGCTCCGAGCCAGTGTGCACTGGCTACTGCACCGAGTGCAGCCATCCGAAATCGACAATAGAATACTGGTGTAGCCACGCTTATGGCGGGCCCTCCCATTGCCTTTTTGGCCTGAAAGTCTTTCTGTCCCATAACGAAAGCGCCACAGCGGCTGTGATGTAAACTTGTGATGTATTACGTTTTCGCTATGTTTTCGCTCATTTTCGTCGTCTGTACTTCAGAAAGTAAACAAAAAGTGGCTTAATTAATTAGTGTGAAAAAATGTATGTATAAACATATGGGTTGTTATAACAATAACAACCCTTAAAACTCAATTCATAGGTGGCAGTTACGGTTATGGGACACTTAAATCGATATCTTGCCTCATTTTCTCACAATCGATACGCGAAATTGGCAACAACTTTTGGGAAAAAATCCGAGAGAGGGAGTTAACATGGCCGTGGGTACACCAGTATTCTATTACTCTGGTAGGGATAAGCCCCGATTAGCCATAATCGGGTTAACCGCCCCACCCCGCCCCGGGAAAAGGCAATCGGGGCTGAATCGGGGTTCCATTTCGTCAGCCAGGGCAGGGCGGGGCAAAATTCGAGGTTAACCCGCTGGCACCGACGCCATTTGAAAAAATGGCGCTTGAATTTAAACTACAAATTTGTGTCGGGTTTTTATCTGGGCAACCGGGGCGAATTCCGCGATTTTCATCATAATAATCGATTTCGACTCGATCGATTATGTTTTTACGTCGATCGATTGATTGCAATCGGGGTTGCAGCCCCGATTAGGCACCCCGATACTCATAAATTTAAATATAGTAGGAGCCCAGTCTGGATGAGTTTCTTCGTATACATCATCACATGGTTTACCTTCAATGAACAATATATACCATGTAATTACTTGTAACTAGAAGAGAATGATAAATAAGGAAATGTAAGCTACTTACCTCCATGAAAATGGTAAGAACAGATCCTTGGTTTAATTAAGTCATGTGAACACTTTTGCTTTGCATTATTAAGCCAAGCAAGTCTTCTTTTTAACTTTTGATCATTCAGTTCTTTTGAAAATCTAACACTGGTTGATGGCAAACAGAAGAACTTAACATGTCTAGCACTTAATTTCCTACTATTATTCTTGCAACCGTGAATAAAGCAAATAGTCATCTTGACAGATGAGAATGGCGGCCGACTAATTTGAAACTGAGACTAGCCGACGAGCTTATGTAAACAACCCCGGAAAAAAATTAAATTAAAATATATACCATAGTTTTTCAGGAATAAAAAAAAACAAGGTACTAGCTAGAATGATGACTTATCAGAAAAAAAAATAATAAATAGAAAAGACTAGTTATTTCTCACTTAATGATTTAATTTAAAAAGGGTCTCCATAAGAAGCCTGTGTTAATTTTAGGCTGCCTTAAGCCACGTTCAGACTACAGCCTTTTTGAGCGTTTTACGTACTACGTATAACGTTTTTACGCTCCGAGTTAAGTATCGTTCAGACTACAGCTCTTTTCTACGTATAACGTATAACGTATAACGTTAAAAGTTTACGTTTGTACTTCGTAAATTTCGCTGCGTTTTTTACGGAGCCATATTTACGTAAATGTGTTCGTAGACTGTTCAGACTACACTGCCAAATTTACGTAGAGTAGGCTAGATTCTGCGGAGATTCTAGCGTCTGCTGTAGATTTTTGTACCTGTTGTAGCTCTTTGTTATATTTATTGATAAAAGTTCTGAGGACGAAACGTTCTTCTTCTGACCAATTTCTTGAAGACCTAAAATAGAATAAGCAATAAACCAAAATAGTTGCAAAAGATTTCATGAAATAATATTTACTTTTTGATTTTCTTTATCGGTGATTTTTTGGGGGGCGACTTGAATTTGTTAGGGGAATTCTTTTTGGCAACTTTAGTAGGCCCAATATTTATTTTTAAAATAAAAATTTAAAAAATTAATTATTAAATTTACAATTCTACACCTGACATATCCCAGAATGAATATACAGGAGAGAAAACCTGAAAAAACAAAAGAATGTAGACAAGCGTAATAGATTTTGGCTACGTAGTGCGTAGAACGTCCCAAAAACTTATGTAAAAATGAGATCAATCTCATTTTTACGTACGCTCAGTTTTGACTTCGTTTTGACTACGTTTTGAGTTTACGTATTACGTACTACGTAGAGCGTTGTGTCTGAACAGTCTTCCGTTCCCAGCTACGTAACTCGGAGCGTAAAAACGTTATACGTAGTACGTAAAACGCTCAAAAAGGCTGTAGTCTGAACGTGGCTTAACGTTATACGTTATACGTTATACGTAGAAAAGAGTTGTAGTCTGAACGATACTTTACCACAATCGAGATTTTCGACCATTTTGAAAACTGACAACTCAGCATCCGTTCGTGGTCTATACGTGCGTAAAAAATACTAGCTAATCAAAAATAGTTTTAATTAGGGAAAAAGATAGACAATATAAAGGACAATAACATACTTAAAATTGAGCAACTTTCTTTAGCTTACAAGATACGAATAGGGGTTAAAACTACGAATTTTCAAGTACCGGAATGTTTAAAACCTTTGGAAATTATTTAAAATTCCAAGTTCGAACAAAAATAAACACATTTAATCCCAAAATGATCGCCTTGTCAAGGGCTTTCAAAAAATGTAAAATCAAGATAAAATGTTACTAATTAGGACCATGGGAAAACTTTATAATTTTTTCTTTCGCCGTTGATTACACATGCGTGTGTACAAATTATGATGATTCTGACTGCATATTTCGATTCTTTTACACCATGCCTAGACTCTGCTACAGGTAGGGCTGTGGCCCGGGTCATGAAAACCTGGGTCAGATCCCGGGTCAAGGAAAAAAAACCGATAAAAGGCTACCCTTTAAGAAACTTTTTTTTCGGGACGGGTTTTGGGACGGTTCAAGGGGTTCTTGGGCTAACCCAAGATGTGGCGCCATCTAGTAGTAAGACAAAGAAGCTTTTAACTCTTACGCTAAGTTACGAGTCAACAAAGCAGAATAGCTTAAAAACATAGCAATCTTAGGGCTGTGGCCCGGACCAAATGGGACGGTTTTTTTAAGGGGTTAAAATTAACGGGTTTTTTTCCTTAAAGGGTTTTGAACCGGGTCAACCATGCAAAAAAAATGTCCCGTCCCGCTTGACCCGTGGGTCAGAAAAAACAACCCGAGTCGGGTCATGTCCCGCGAAATTATCGGGTCAAATGCACTTTTCTTCTCTTCTTTTCAGTCTCGTCATCAGACTCAACCATTACAACGTTTATATTTGGAAAACTTCTTTTTTTGCCAGCAGCATCGCCTGATTGACAGGATTTAGGTACATTTGGACGTTTTCTGCGAATGGTGGCCAATTTTCAAAACGATTTTTTCCACTATCCACAATATCTTTAAATTTTTTTACAATGAGCTAGAACTTGAAGTAGGAAAGCATAGCATTTTTAGCATAGTCTCCAGCAGTTCAAAACTATATGTGATTTTGTTTGGCATAGAATTGTGTAAAACTTGTGTAGAAATTGTGGGAAGTGGAAAAATTGTTTTGAAAATTGGTCACCAGTCGCAGCACTATATTGAGACAAACGTCCCGAGGCGCCTGTGGATTGGTGACTTGGTTGGAGGACCTAAGTTCCCAAGTACGCAGAGAGATACCCCGATTCCTGACCGTTACTGTAGATTGCTATGTTTTTAAGCTATTCTGCTTTGTCGACTCGTAACTTAGCGTAAGAGTTAAAAGCTTCTTTGTCTTACTACTAGATGGCGTCACATCTCGGGTTAGCCCGAGAACCCCTTGAACCGTACCGAAACCCGTCCCGAAAAAAAAAATTCCTTTAAAGGTTGCCTGTTATCGTTTTTTTTTTTTTCCTTTACCCGGGATCTGACCCGGGTTTTCATGACCCGGGATCTGACCCGGGTTTTCATAACCCGGGATCTGACCCGGGTTTTCATAACCCGGGATCTGACCCGGGTTTTCATGACCCGGGCCACAGCCCTAGCAGGCCCTAGCTACAGGTAGGGCTCGGCCCCGTGACGATCGGGTACGATTTTGGCCGAACCGCGCGGTTCCTTTTTTTAAAAAGGCCAAACCGGTGCGGTTCGGTTTATCAATTTTTGGGAACCGATCACACCGCGGTTTGTTGATTCACACCGCGGTTCTTACGGGTCACACCGCGGTTTTAGGAAAAACAACGACACACCGCGGTTTTAGGAGAAAACCGCGGTGTGACCCGTAAGAACCGCGGTTTTAGACAGTTTACACAACAAGTTTTACACAGTTTACACAACAGTATAAGTCGTAAATTATGTGAAAAACCAGTTGTATTTTTGCCCACATCATTACAACAATTTTCTTAATCATCATTCGTCAATGTTTTCAATATCGAATTCAGTCAGATTGTGGGAACGTGAATCAATTTCGTTGATCAAACCGGCTTTAAACCATGAGCGCAAGCAGATGAGGGCTTCAACAGTCTCGGAATTAAGGCTCATCCTAGCAATTCCAAAACAATCTTTTCCAGTGCTGAACGCCCTCTCACTGCCTGCACTAGTGGCTGGAATGCTTAACATATCTCTAGCCATGTTTGATAATTTAGGCCATCTTTTAGACCTTTGGTCCCAGTAACTTAGTATATCGGTCGGATCACAGTTACTGGGCTCGGTCTCCTCATTCACATACTGTTTCAATTCATCTGCTTTTGATTCAGTAGTTTTTGTGGATATAATAGCAGCTATGAAAGAATGGTCCGTCTTGGATTTTGAACTTCCGTGTTTGGGTTTGGGATCACTATCAATCGTTGTTTCGCTGTCAGCTGGCAAACTATAGGATTAATTCCACATAAGATCAATCCTAAAAAACGCGATTTACGCTCAACGCGATTTGATTGGTTGATTTGAAATTTCCGCCAAATTTTCAAAAAATTTCAAAATGGCGGCGGTTCGCACCGGTATGACGAATTCCAAACCGAGAACCGCACCGAAGTCAAAAACGGCTAAACTGAACCGACGGTTTGGTGATTTTTGGCCGGCAAACCGCGGTTCGCCCCGATCGAAAACGATCGGGGCCGAGCCCTAGCTACAGGTAGGAAATGATAGATTGAAAAAAAAAGAGCTGGCAACATCTGACAAAGATGTCAGCCCCCATAGCAATCAGAGAGGGCGCGTTTGTACATTGTGGGCCATTAGATTTGTTTGCCACTCCTCCATGCAGTTTATCCTATGTGTATAGAAGATTTTCAAAAACCTCCGCGAAGGAGTTCGTGCCCCTTGTGTTCGGAGTAAGAAAAAAAAAAAAAAAGAAAGAAAAAGATAGGAAAAAAAAAAAAAAAAAAAACAAGACAAAAAACTAATAAAAGACAAGATGTGTAGAGTGCTTAAGATCCACTTATCCTTCACATCTGTTATTCTAATTTTTATATGTGTTTGATCCTCAGATAAACAATAAAAATTTTTAAACGCCGGAGAGAAGACGTCATGGACGTCGAGGATGAAAATATCAGCACGTTAATGGCCATGGGATTTCCAGACATCGGAGAAATTAAGCGAGCTTTACGTTTAGCTAAGAATGACCTTAATGAAGCAGTTGCCATTCTTACCAACGATCAGTCTGTGTCTTCGTATGGCCCTGTTGCTGATTTAAATATTGATGTTGATATGAAAGATGTTGCTGGTCTTTCAAAAGGATCCAGTGAAGAAGCATCTGTGGCTGAAGTAAAATTTACATTTGCAATCATTTTATTTGTTTCCCTAAAACTTTCATTTATAACTTCTAGAGTGGAACAGATGGCTTTCCTGAAACCCACCTGTATGAATTGGAGTCAAGGGTGTTTACCGATCAATGGTCTATACCCTACAAGAAAGATGAAAGTTTACACAAATGCCTCGCAGCTGCCACAAAGCTGATAGAAGAAGGTATTAAATTAAAATCTCCTTAACTTGTTTTTGTTCTTTTTTCTTCATTTTTCATAGTTTTACTCACTGTGTTAATTCAATGAAGGTTTTGGAGAAAATGATGAAAACATGCAGAGGTTTTTAAATAAATGCATGCCTGAAGCATTCAGAAAATTACTGAATTCTGGAGCAGTGCAAAGATGGAACTCTGAAATCCAAAAGGGAATCTTTAACATGCTGGAACTATTTGTTGACCTCCTTGTTGTTTGCATGAAGCACAAACCGGTTCCTGTCCAGATGCTTAACCAGGTATTTGCCCTTGCCTGTGATTTAGACTGTGAGTGGAATTGCAAGAATAAGAGTCAGCATAGTGAAGAAAAACACTGGGAAGACCTTTTTGGACCAGGCGAAATATTTGCAAGATCACCGGAAAATTTTAATCAGGTATTTTCCATTTTTTACTTACCGTTTTTGTTATGTTTTCCATTGTTTTATGTAAGTTGAAAAGGGGTAGTTTACAAATCTTTGTTTGTTTTGAAGGACCCATATGGTTGGCTTGTGGATCTTTTGAATCATTTTGGGGCCAAAAATGGATTTGGAATGATACAGGATAGTTTTGAAGAAGATCTAGATCCTGTTTCAATGGCTGCAATATTAAGACCATTGGGAAACTGCGCTGAATTATTAAATCCATCGGCTGTATGTCCTATGCTTACAAAGTGCCTGGAACAAGCCCTTAATCATGTTACAAAATTAGATGATAAAGATTTAAAGAACAAGGTAAGTCCAACAGTCTAATTGTATAGTAGGAAAATTTTATAAGCTGTGTTTTTCAGGATATTGGAGCCGTCCTTGAACTGCTGGTTGCATTGAAGTTACTGTGCAAGTGTTTGTGGCCGGATCTTGCTGACAGGATGAACAATATCCGCCTTGAAGTTATATTGCGTATGTTGAAAACACCTCATTTTAGCACACGGATGAATGCCCTAAAAGTAATTTGTTCCTTTCCTTTTCGTTACTGTGATGTTAGCAACTTAATTCTAAAGATAGCAATTTATTTAAGGAAGTATCAAAGCTAGTTGAAGAAGCTGAATCCACATCACCAAAAAAATCTTCAATTCCTGGAGACCAGTTGGCGGAATGGTTGTCCGATCATCAGGTGTTGTCCGTTGCTCTTGAAGGCAATATTGATCATGTACAGTACACCGATCGAATTAAAGGTTAGCTATTTATTTTTTTTTTTTTTACTGTTTTGTTTATGTTTGTTTTGTTTTTTTCTTGTTCTTCTTGTTCTACTATTTTGCTAACTCTAGACTAACTTTATACCTAGGTCTTGTCGAATTTTTGGGCCCGCGCTTAAGCTCCGATGAGTTGAGCCAAATCTGGGCTATGGGAGAAAAAAGTTTTCATGTTGTTGATAATCTTCACAGTGTTCTTGCTGCGGCCGCTCCAAAGCTCGCACCGGCGCAGTTGGATCATTTGTTGCTTCTTGTCCAAGAGGTAAAATTTTTCTTACTAAAGTTGTCAATCAGGTTATCCTATCTCTGATATTACTTTACAATTATGGTTTTTTGTTATGAGAGGATTTCACTTCGAACTCTGCAACTAGATTACTAAAAAAATTTATAGATAAGAAATAATGAAGCAAATGTGGTAACACTAGTTACCTTCATCAAAAATGGTTGTACATTTTTTCTGTAGAAATGGCAGCGCAACTCGAATGATCGAATGCGAGAAAAGCTACTTAGCTTTCTTGGACAGCTAGGGAAAGAATGTCGAGTATCAAAAACCGGTTCGAAAATATTGGAAACGTTATGGGATTTGGCCCGCTACGCCGGACTTCCGTGTCACTTGGTAGAGAGAGCCCTTGATGAACATTTGAGTGTCTTGGCGGAAATACCGAACAAGGAGCAGTTGAGGAAAACATACGTTTTACGCTGTATCGATGATTTGAAAAAAGGAAATCAGGTAATGTGTCTTTCATGGAGGGCGAATAAATTAATGATTCGGTAGTTAACTATTTTAGTATAGAATCTGACCTTCATTTATTTTCATTTCTATAGGGCACCCTTCCACTGCTTCGCCATTTGTTGAATGTAGCTCGAAGCATGGTCAAAGGAAGTGGAACCTACCATAAACCAGACAAAACTGCCTTGGCTGAGTGGAATACTAATCACGAAATTGTTAAACTTCTACTAGTCTCCCTTGGAAAATGTCATCTTCAGGCTGTTGCTTCAGCCAAAATTTTGTGCAAACCGTTAACCCAAGAGACGATTGTAGATGCAAGATATGGCTATCGACACGGGCAGCTTATTCAGGCACATCTTGATTTGTTGCAAATGCTTTTGAAAGAAGCTGATTTATATCTTCCATGGGCTCGGTGTAAGGAGATGTGGGACATTCTTGTGACGAATCCAGATGGATGTGAAGCTGACAGAGAGGTTTGTTTGCCCCACTGCTAGACATATTTATAATAATTCTAACGTTTAGTTACCTCTGCTCAATTTATTTGACACAGTGTTGTTTCCAATGGTTTGCATCCTGTTTGGGTGATATGCAGCCTGATACACAAAGTGCTTTATTTCGAGAAAAAATCCTAAAAAGTGACCCTGTTCATCTTACTTTGAAGGGGTTTGAATGCGTAAAAACGTTTTTTGAATCTGTGAATGTGTCAGACGGTAAAATGCGAAGGTTTGGAACACAAGCGGTAAGAATAATAGTGTGTTACATACATTTAGTCATAATAGTTGATTTTTTGGTTCTGTGATAGATGGTGGAAAAATTAGATCCGGTTGGCACTGATTATTTTTGGCAAGTTGCTTTGGAGTCTCCAAATGAAGATCTAGCCAAGGAAGCCATGGGACACATTTTGGATATCTCGTATTTGCATCTTGCACCACGGATGAAGAAAGATCCTGCGGTGTTGCATAGAAAATTTATTAATGATTGCTACAAGCGGCTAGAAACTCAAGTTCCATGTTCCAAAGCTATGGGTTCAACTACTCCTGCAATTGCATTGGCTCAGTTAAAGTCATTGGCACCTGATAAAAAGTAATCAGGTCATGAAATTCATCCATAAGATAGGGTAATTTTTCATGCATATCATTTTCTTTCTAGATCTGGCTGTCTCCAGCACATCAGGCGACTGTTAGAACTAGTTGAGAAATATATAAGTGTCATTGAAGAAAGCCATCCAGCTCCAAGGACAATTCTACCCCATGGACTATCATTCAAAGGGGAACCAATAGGGTTACATATAAAAACAGAAGACTCCAAAACGGACATTGATTTACTGGTAAAAAAGAATATTTAGGACCATGTAATAGTCAAGTTCCAAATTGTAAAAAAAAAAATAATCGTTAATAGGTCCATAGCCATGAAACTATATGGGCGGTCAAACAAAAAATAGCTTCTCTTCTACGCCTGAATGCTGAACAGCTAATGCTAGTGATTGGTGATCGCCCTTCTATCCTAGGTAACTCAGGAAAAAAAAAGTGATTAGACTACGTCAATTGTAATAGTACAACAGAACCTCTTTTCTACGTTTTGTAACTAGGTCGGGAACAAAAATCTTTGAGTCAACTAGGTTGTACAGACAAACAAACTTGGGTTGTTAAATCAGCATCTGGGCCTGGGGCTGTGTCGAGTGGTGCACAGCTGACTGAGGTATACGTTGAAACCTCAAGTTATGGCCCAAATTCATTTCGTTATTTCATACATTGTGTCTTGCTGTGACCTCAGTTGAAAGAAAATTGGGATGAGCTGCCTAGCACCCCATCCCCAGTTGTTGGATCCTTACCGCAAGATGCAGGTGAAAACGAAATGGAGGAGGCTGCTGCTGTTTGCACTTCCAATACATCTGCTGCTCGCATATCTTTCCACATAGAACAAGAACGATCCTTACCTGGAATCGTTATGGCTAATGGTGGTCAAGTCTTCACCATGCTTTATCAACTCTCAGAAATTAATGATTTAAAGTAACAAACCATATTGACATTAATCTACTATAGGTACTCACCTCCCTTATTTGTGATTGACAGAATTCAAGAAACTATTCGGAGGCTATTGCATTTAATTCCAACAGATCCAGCAGTGCTAGAAGTTCTGGAAAAGGTTGCTTCGAGACGATCTGCTGCTTCTGCTTTCTCGACCGCCGCCTTGTTTGACGTCGACGTGCGTCCACGGCCTTCCGTTGTTTTAAATGCCAGTAACTCGAGTTCTTTAACCCCCCCTATGCGTGCAAGTGGGTCGTCAGTTGTGGGGCATGCAGCAATCGCGACGTCTCCGACAAAAAGTACCATGCATTCTTCCTTTTTGCTTCAGTTTTTTTTTTTTTCTTGTTTCTCTTTTTAAAATTTTTTATTCTTTGCAATAATGGGTGTGTGCACTTTTTTAGGCGCACCTGCACTTTCTGTGTCTCACAGGCCGGGCGGATTGGCTAGTAATATACGATCTGCGAGCTTCCGGCGTATTCCCCATCACCTTCCTGTAGATAAAAGCGATTCAAAGGAAACTGTGGAAGACATGCTCAGAGGTTTATTAAATCCGACAGCGCCGTCTATGTCCCCTTTTCGTGTACTTTATAATCTTGAGGTAAATCATTGAACATTTTGCTCTGTCTTTAATATAGATGTTACAACTCACTCTTGTGAATCCTAGGTTCTATCTGGGCGGTTAATGCCAACGTTTTTCGACAGTGCTGCAGTGAACAACAGTAACGTCTTCAAGCAAGAATTTCTGTCAGCTTGTGGACTGAACTTTGTGTCTCGTGTTCTCCGCAAAGATTATTTTTCTCAAGATGTAAATTATGAAATTCGACAGGGTTGCTGTCTAATTGCGTTACAGTTGGCACGTTTTTTGTTGTGTGGGGAAGTGGATGAAGCGGCTTCAAGTATGGCGACGAAATCGCAAATGACTCCCTCAAAGTTACAGTTAACGCCAACCAAAATGACGCCTACGAAAATTTCTCCTATGCGCCAGACAACACCAATGAAAATTCAGCTTTCCCCTATAAAGTTGCAATCCGTCACCACTTCGTTGAGTTTTTCCTGTAGCCCCGTTAAAGAAACATCTTTAGAGACGGCAAAAGCAGCTTTGCAGGTGTTGCAAACACTGAGCGAAGTTGAATTCCTAGACATGATTTCTTGCTTCGCTCGCGTCTGTTGGGCAGCCGCTGCAGGGAAGTTGTACCTGGCTGCAGCACCAGGATCATCATCGCTACCAAACAAAGAACTTGGTGGTACGAGTGAAAGTGGCCCTGGCAGCAATTGTAGCATCCCATCGTCTCTACCGAATCCTGGTAGAAGAAGTCGACAGAGTAGTACGGGCAGCACGAGTAGCACTAGCAGCAGCTGTGGTGATACAGATACTGCGGGGCTATATTTTGGGATTTGTGCTTCGAACAAAGAACTCTGCAGTAAAGATGTTCTTATAGCCTGTGAAGCTCTTGAATTGTTGATTACGTGCCTGGAAGTGCGAGGCACAAAAGAGCTGACGGCATTTTTTTCCTTCCCGTATGTAAAAGGTAAGCCTTATCTACCACCTACATGAATTCTTAACAGAAAAATCGCCTTCATTTTATTTTTTATTCATTCAGATTTCATTATCGACATTCTTCTTGGTTGTGCCAGTTCAGAGGTGAGAGACAAAGCTTCCGCTCTGTTTTTCAGACTCAGCCAAGCGCAAAATCAATTTAGTAAGCATTCGCTAACTCAGGTAATAGTTCATGAAATAATTTTGTCATAGGCAAGCTTAGGAGTTGAAAAATTGTTTTACCGAAAATCCAGATATTAGTTAAGGCCCCAGTTCCACTATGGATAACATCGTGTACCACACGAGGGGCATCCCAGCGACTTCTAGCGCAATGTAGTCAATATTTTAATCTACGCTGTCGCTTGTTATCATCACTGTCTTCAGCTGATCAGCGCAGTCTAGGGCTTGTGGCTGTATCCATGCTCAACGATGAAGTTGCATGGTTATCTAATTTTACTCCGTATAGTGGAACTTCCTCCAACGAGATGGAACAAGCTGATAATGCTTTGTTGGCTGGCCATTTAAATGTGGTGAGAGGACTCCTAAATTGCGAAGGCGTAAGTACAACGACAAAAATATGTTTTAAAATGAAGAGATTAAAAAGTCAAATTAAAATACTAATATCGATCTTAGTTTATCGAGGATTAATAGGAAACTTTGCCATTTAATCATAGCAATATCTTCTTTAGTTTCACAATAATCTTTCGATTAATTTATGCCCTAACGCAAACTAATTCATATTTTAGGTAAATCGAAAAGAAGCAGGCAAACTTTTGATTCCCGACCTTCTTAACCAATACCTTTTCCCGGCGTCGAAATTAATTGCTGAGGGATTGAAGCGCGCTAGCTTCTTATCCACGCCCACGAATATCAATCCGAAATGCAGTCAAACAGAATCGAGACTCGCGGCATACGCATTAATCATTGAATTGGTGTTTGAATGCAGAGAAAATCTTGAAGCCATCGTCAAACAATTAATATCCATGCATCATAGATTCAACCCAGATTTAGCGAAAGAATTTGAGGTACGTCCATCTTTTTATTGCATTGTACACATTGGCGAGTTGTACGTTACGATATGCATACCTTTTTCTCGGGTTGGCAAAGTAGTGAGACAGTTTCACTTACTGCTCTATTCAAAAGTGTGTAAAGGGTACGATGCTTACCCGAGAAAAAAAAAATGCTATAGGTGCTACAAAAACAACTTCGCCGTGCGATAAAACATCCTTCTAATGAATTGTATATGGAATCTAGTTTGAACCAGCTGTGGAAGGTCGAGCTGCTTGTAATTATGTGGGGTTAAAAAATGCAGGAGCAACTTGTTATATGAATTCAGTTATCCAGCAACTTCTTCTCATCCCAGGCCTCAAAGAAAGCCTTTTGGCAATCGATGATGAAGAGTCGGACGAAGACACTCTCTTTTTTCAGTTCCAAATGGTCATGGGTCACTTGCAGGTACCTACTGCTATTTCGTTTCCATGTTCATGCTTGCATTTGTCTTTTTCTTTCACCATTTAGGATTCTAAGCTGCAACACTATGTCCCAGAGAAGTTCTGGCGTTGCTTACGCCTTCGAGGCCAACCTGTTAACGTTCGTGAACAGCAGGATTCTTTCGAGTTCTTCACGCACTTGGCCGACAGCATTGATGAACATCTTTTTAAAATTGGACGGGAAAAACTTTTTCAAAACACGCTTGGTGGCGTTT